>NC_133761.1:47497055-47800085 GCF_036562045.2 Rhinolophus sinicus | reverse complement strand
CCTAAAGTGAATGAAGCTGAAGGAATCACCCTCCCCACAGGGGTCCAACCTGCAGGGGAAAGCTATGCACCTGAAACAGCTTTCCTTCTGTATATAAGGAAACCTCCAGGAGCACGGAGCCTGGCTCTGGAAAGGAAGTGCAGGGCTCACGCTGCCAGGATCCTGGTAGAGCCATGTGGTTGCTGTGGTCCATCCTGCTCTGTGTTCCACTGTCTCTGGCTGTGAGTGGCCCACATGAGCCTGAGGCAACAGCAGGTCCTGGCGAACTCCACTGTGGGCCACGGAGCCTTCGGTTCACTGTATACCCTCCCCATCAGGAGACAACTACTCCTCCCGCACTGATAGCATGGGGTAAGTGTGACAACTCACCTGGCTTAGCCAGGCAATGGCCTGTGTTCTCCTCAGTCGCCTAAAACCACCCTCCAGCTTTCTGTGCTGACATTCTCTCCCTCCTGGTAAACTCTGTAGCTTCTCTAGCAATGTCACTTCACTCCTGAATGGCTCTCCTCTGGTCTCTGTCTCTCTGTCTCTCTGTCTCTCTGTCTCTCTGTCTCTCTGTCTCTCTGTCTCTCTGTCTCTCTGTCTCTCTGTCTCTCTGTCTCTCTGTCTCTGTCTCTCTCTCTCTGTCTCTCTGTCTCTCTGTCTCTCTGTCTCTCTCTCTCTCTCAGCTGCCCTTGGGGTCTAATGGTAAAGCCGGCTGCCCTTCCCCCCTGTGGTCACAGTGGTGACTGACCTCTTGTTGTTCTTCCAACCCCTCAGACAACCGCGGGCTGCCGCACAGGCTGCAGAATGACTCCGGCTGTGGCACCCAGGTGACGGAGGGTCCAAGCAGCTCTGTGGTGTTAGAGGCTTCCTATGGTGGCTGCTACGTCAGTGAGTGGGTGAGTATGACCCAGCCTCAGGAACACTGAGCCACCCCATGCCCCCGTCCAGGCTGACTCCCTGGGCCTGTCTCTCCAGGACTCCCACCACGTCATGCCAGTTGGAGTTGAAGCAGTAGATGCCACTGGGCGCAAGACGGTTACAAAGACCAAGCTGCTCAAGTGTCCCGTGGTTCTCCCAGGTAAGGGGTCAACGGTGGGGAGCCTCCCAGGAGGTGCCCTCAGGCCTCTCCTCCCTGCTCTGTGCAGTGACACCTGGCACTCATGAGGGATTGTCTCCCAACTCTCCTCTCCACCTGTGTCCTTAGGATAACTTCCACCTGAGAGGTGACTCCGTGTGGGGCACTGAGGGGTGCTTTGTGTGTCCTCTCCCTAACACTAACCCAGTGCTGGGACCACTTCTTCTGCCCCACGGAGTGAGCTTGGCCAAGGGTCCCTAACGGGTGGGTGCAGAACTGGGACTCAAACAAGAATGGGCCCAGGACCAGCAGCTCCGGGGTCTTGAGGAGGGTCTGGAGGACGCAGAAGTTGTCAGGGAGACGTGGCAAATGCCACTGATAGGTGCTGAGGACAGGTGTCGGCCCCTCTGCGTGGGGCCAGTGAATCAACTCACCGGGGGGTTAGTAGGAAGTGTGCCTCCTACTCCTCAGCTTCAGGAGATCTTGCCTCCTGACCTGCCCGCCCTACTCAGTCATGCAGAGTCGAACTTGCAATTCCCTCTCCTCACCGACCTTGGGAGTCCAGAGGGGTAATGCTGATGAAACACACATTTAGTCTCCACTCCCTCAGACCTACTGAACCAGAACCTGCATTTCAGGAAGATCCCCCAGTAACTCGTGGGCACTAGATTGAGAAGCACCTCCAAGAAAGAGAAGGAAGAATTCTTTACTTGAAAGGAAATAGAGCCCACTGCTTCTACTGACCTTGTTGGTGTTCTTTCAAAAAGTACCGGTTTCAGGGGACTCTTGCAAGGTGACTTAATATTTAGTTAACTTCCTGAGGCTTAATCTCTAATATGTAACATGGATGTTTCCACTCCAATGGTCTAGGTATCTATAGGAGTTTTAATGCGTTGTGACAAAATTATCTTTTTTTCAAGAACAAGGTTTGTTACCTAGTCTCTTCAAAATCTAGCCCTAAATGCTCCAGGTGCTGACCTGTGTGACTCCGTCCCTGTGTGGGACAGACTGCCGTGTGCTCCGTCACCCACCACGCAAGGAGACTGCAAGGAGCTGGGCTGCTGCTATAATGCTGAGGGAAATTCCTGTTACTATGGAAACACAGGTGAGTGACTGGGTCTCTGAAACCAGCTAAAGAAAAGTGTCCATTACCTGCAACCATGCCTAGAGGAGGGCGATTCCCAACCCCCACCATATGCCTAGAAAACAGATACTAAAGACAAACAATGACCAGAGGCTGACACATAAGCAGTGCATCCTAGAACCACTGACCCTCAGTGATAGAGCTTTCTACAGACTTCTATTGTCTAGTGTGCTCGTAGAAACCAAACGTAAAGGAGGTGACATTCTGCGACCTCAAGAAGCTAAGTCTATGTGCAGGATACTAGCTAACTGACCAAGGAATAGCCACTCTGGTGGCTAGCAGGCTAAGTGTCTAGAGAGCTTTCTTCAAAAAGGCTACTTTTATTACCCCAAGTCCTGCTCTAAGGTTTTGTAATGCAAAAGACCCTCTGCAAGCAAACACAGGTCACATTCTCTTCCAAGCTCTGGAAAGAACTAACACAAAGCAGGCACTACTATGCCCATTTACAGATGAAGCAAGGAGGTTCAATGCTTGGTCTGAGGGCACAAAATAAGTGGCGGTGGCAAGATTCAAACCCAGGAGCTCAGCCAGAGCCTCAATTAAGCTCTGGGCAGCTGGCCTGGGTATGTCACAGCTGGGAATGCCTTCCCCAGGGGAGGGATCAAAAATAACGAAATCCTTCGCTTTTGTCTAGTTGGTTCAGTAAGAGATGGCCTGCCATCAGCACAGCCCCTCTGTTGTTTCAGTGACCTCACGCTGTACCCAGGATGGCCACTTCTCCATCGCTGTGTCCCGGAATGTGACCTTGCCCCCGCTGCTCTTGAACTCTGTGCACCTGGCCTTCAAGAATGACAGTGACTGTAACCCTGTGATGGCAACACATGCCTTTGTCCTATTCCGGTTTCCATTTACGTCCTGTGGTACCACACGCTGGGTGAGAAGAGCTGAGCCTTCCCTCTGCTCCTAACTCCAGAAGTCAGGCAGGGCTGTCCTGGTGACTGGGGGAGAGATGGCATATCTTAGCCATGAAGGATACACCTGACTGCTGCTGGGTGTGTGGGCTGGCCTCTAGGGCAAAAGAGCTTCATTGCAGTGAAAGCTGAACCTCCCCTGAGCATTGCCTCAGACCATCACAGCTGTGCTCCCACAAGGGGCTGGCACTTTTCATGAAGCTGGGAAACTAGCAAGGGCTTCCCTTAGGCAGGTGGTAGCTTTCCTGGCTGCCTCACCTAAATACTCGAAGCCCCTTCTTTTGTCCTGAAATGAGATGAAGTGGTAATGTCCCAGGTTAGTCAATGCCACCTGCCGTTGCCTGCGCTCGTGGAGCAAAAACTACAACATAACAGAGTAGCATTGCTGAGTCCTAGAGCAAGTCCTGAAGAAAGCAGCTTCTGGCTAGCAGGAATGACAGGACCTCTTAACCTGTTCTTCCAGGTCATGGGAGACCAGGCAGTATATGAAAACGAGGTGCTCGCAGCCAGGGATGTAAAAAGTTGGAGCCATGGTTCTATCACCCGTGACAGTATCTTCAGGTAAATGTCTTAGTTAACCTGACTCTGCTTGACCAGAATAGCTTCCCTTCTTCCATCTAGCAGGAGTCCATAGGTAAGCGCAGAAGCCACAGAACATCTAAGAGAACCTGCCTACTGTCCGGTCTTCCTGACTCTTTGATCAAGTCTCCCTGCATTGATGTCGTCAACTTGACCTAAGCTTTCAATTCACCTGAACTCCTATTTCACTTAACTCTTTCCTGTTTCTCCTTATGGCCTTTCCCTTGCTACTTCTGTGGCCCATGCTGTGGCAAAAAGAATCCCTTTAAAACCTCAGATCAGACAGCATACTTCAGGCCATGGGAATACAATGAGAGAGTTTTAACTTAACATGGATGTAGCCTGCAGGTCCCCTACATGAAAGAGCTCTCACTTACCTCTCTAGCTTGATCTCCTCTAACATTCTTAATCCCACTTACTATCGTCAACCCCACATTGTCCTTCTAGGGTTTTCAGAGGAACACAGACTGTGTCTTGTCTTCATACTTTGTTTTTGTCAACTGTGTTCTGCCTCCCGTACCTCTGTTACCACTTCTCATCTTCATATAGAATCCCCTGTAAGCTCTCCCCTGACTGCCCGCTCTACAAAAGTCACTTGTTTCTCACAGCAGTCACCGGTTTCTCACAGGGCCAGGTCTATTTCTTGTGTAGTTCTTCTATCTTCAACTCACATACTGATACTGTTTGCACACTGGTCTCCCCAACTAAGAGCTTCCATGAAGCCAGGAACCATACCCGTCATGCTTACAAACATGCCTAACCTAGCACAGAGAGTTCCTCAAACTGTAAATGAAAGGTGTCATGACCCATCTGCTCAAGCAGCTAAAGTCTTTTCTCTGCAGGCTCCGAGTCAGTTGCAGCTACTCTGTGAGTAGCAACGCCCTTCCAGTTAACGTTCTCATTATCACCGTCCCACCACCCCTCGCTGAGACCCAGCCTGGACCCCTCGCTCTGGAACTCCACATCGCCAAAGGTAAGAGCCTCTCTCCTGGAGCACCTGGCCTACACTCGGAGTCCTGTCACTCTTCTGGGCACAAAGACCCTCCCTTGGTAATAAGACACTTGTCAGAGGAGTTTGTGTGGGTGAGAGTCTGTCTCAAGCAACCTAGAAGCTCCGAGGTCTGTCCTGACACATTTAGCTCCTTTTGGCCTCTTGCAGATAAAAACTACAGCTCTTACTACAGTATTGGTGACTACCCAGTGGTGAAGTTACTCAGGGATCCCATTTACGTGGAGGTCTCCATCCGTCACAGAACCGACCCCAGCCTCGGGCTGCTGCTACATCAGTGTTGGGCCACGCCCAGCACAGACCCACTGCAGCAGCCACAGTGGCCCCTGCTGGTGAAGGGGTAAGTGTCCATTTGTGTGTCTGTGTAGAGCCCCTCAAGAAGCGCATGTTGACTGTCGTACGTCTTTGCTTAGGTGCCCCTACACTGGAGACAACTACCAAACCCAGCTGATCCCTGTCCAGAAAGCTTCGGGTCTGCCCTTCCCATCTCACTACCAGCGTTTCAGCATCTTGACCTTCAGCTTTGTGGACCCAGTGGCCAGGCGGGCGCTCAGGGGACCGGTATGATTCCTCCTTCTAAGCTGGGCTCTGAACCCTCTAACTCAGGGTTGTTTCCATGTCATACCACTCCTCAGCCAAGGCTGCCCTTCAATGTGGGTTGTTGGTACTGTCATGCCATTGGTATCATGTCATAACACAAGTGACATTTGTCAAGTAGACTCTAGTTCTTTAGTCTATTGTGATATCAGCTTGGGCTATCAAAGACTTTCTGACTTTCTCTCGACTTCTTCCTGGGGAGATGAAGCGGGCTGGAAGCATTTCCTTGTGATGTGGTGCTACAGCGTGACCCCGACTCGCTTGTCTTTCAGGTTTATCTACACTGCAGTGCCTCAGTCTGCCAGCCTGCGGGGACCCCGTCCTGTACGCTGACCTGTCCTATTGCCAGGCGTGAGTACCCACGCCGGCTACACTCGTGGAGACTTGAATCAAATTTGCGTCCCATTGCTAACCTCTTCCACTCTGTGTGCCAATGGCTCAAACTGAAGATTTAACTTATTAATGAGGCTTCTTTAAGTACTTTTATGATGTGGTAGAACAGCAAGACAACTTGCTTTCTAGAATCCCAGGTCTTTTAAATATAAGCTATAAATCATCAAGTAACCCTCAGCCTTAGCTTTTTCCATATAAATCTTCATTGAGCCAGGAGTCAAATTGGGCCATAGCTTACACGTGGCCCAATTGAACAAAAACACTTGTATCTGGCTAATTCATAAGTGTAAACTTCTACACCTGCTTGAAGTCAGTTCTGGCAACGTGGCCTGAGGGTCTACAGGCGGAGTATGATTGAAGGCTTAGTGTGCTCTCTAGTTGGTGAGGCCCAAAGCTCCTACTGTGTGTGTGTGTGTGTGTGTGTGTGTGTGTGTGTGTGTGTGTACAGCTCCTGGTCCACTAACATTTACCTGTCTAACCCCTGAATTAAATGGATTCATGACCCCTGAAGCTCTAAGTTCCCTCTGGAAAAAAAAGAAAAAAGAAAAAAAAAACTCATGGTAATTAAATGATAATGTAGTAATTTTCATAACTAGCTATTGAACATTAACTCCAATGACATTTAATCTATATGCTTCTAAAGAACCAAAACACATTTAGATGAACTTTTCCAAGGTCCTAAAACTGGCAAAAGAAATAGGATTCAAACAGAGCTCTGCTGTGTCAGTGATCACCAGTTACCTTTGTATCAGAAAAAGGGTCTCAGCATTAACACTCTGTTGTCTAAGTAACTGTTTGGGAAAGAATGGCACTTTAGGGATAGTCTACCATCATGATCTCTATTCCCAAATTCTAGTAAAACAGGTAACAGAGTTAGGTACAAAGTCTACCTTGTTCAAATTTGTTTTAATACACCCATAGGAGGTTTAACACAAAAATGAGTTTTAATTAAGGCATGGAACGGAGCTGTACATATTGTGGAACCTGGCCTTGTATTAAGACTCTCGCTTCCTAAGCCCCCATCCCCCTTGTGAAAAAAAAAAAAAAGAGAGAGAGAGAAAGAAAGAAAATCCTAGCTCCCATCTCTCTCTCTCTCTCTGACAGGAAGAAGAAGCTCTGACATCCACTTTCACAACAGTACTGCTAGCATTTCTAGCAAGGGTCCCATGATTCTACTCCAAGCCACTAAGGACGCTTCAGAAAAGCTTCGTAAATATTCAAGTGAGTAGAGGGAGACTTAAGTCGGTACCTGCATCTCTAGTCAAACCACAGCTACTTCCTCACCCCACTTCCTACCCCTTCCTGATAATCAGTGTGGATCTCAAGAGGCTGAGAAGTTTGTTTTTCCTATAGCTAAAGACTGCTAGGCTTTGGCCAGACACAGATCAGACTAACCTCTTCTCCCCCCCCCCCCCCCCAGGTTCTCCTGCAGACTCCCAGGCTCTGTGGGTGGCAGGCTTCTGTGGGACCTTGATTGTTGGAGTCTTGTTAGTGTCCTACTTGGCTATCAGGAAACGGAGATGAGTTACTCAGAAAAAGAGCGTTAATAAAACTAGATTGCACTACAGCCTGTGTCCAGCTTCTCATTGGAAAGGTAAATAACTTACCTAAAGAAGTCATCCTAGCTGCTGGTGGTATCTAATCTTTCCAGTTGGGGTGGGAGGGATATTTTATCTGAGAATAGAAGAAAAGCCATCATCCCCTATCTTTCTACTCAAACCCTTCTATCGTCTGACTAGAACATTTCAGTAGAATGTAATAGTTGGTTGACAACGCAAGCAGTATATACAAGAACTCAATATCTCAGACTTAGCAGAGACTTTATCAGCTCAAGAGGTGTGTGAAACATCCACAAGATCAAACTGAGGCAGAACTAAGTAATCTAAAGCTAGTCATAAATCTTCTAGACCACTGTTTCTCAAACTTTGGCGTGTATCACAATCAAAGGAGGGTTGATGGAAACACATGACTGGTCCCACCCCCAGGGTGTCTGATTAAGTACGTCTGGGCTGAGGCTTAAGAACTTATTTCTTTTCTTTTTTTTTTCTTTTTTTTCTTATAATTTATTTTTTAAAAGGAACTTGTTATTTCTAATTTCTCAGGTGATACTAATCTTCCTGTTTCAAAAATCATACTTTGAAAACCAGCGTCTAGAACAATGACAGAGGAGGTATCTGGTCTTGGATTGGTCAGCTGGAGGGGGCTTGATCAGAAGAGGCTTAGTTTTGAGCCAGAACCTAGTATGTAATTTCCTAGTTTAGTGGTTCTTAAGAATAGTAGAAACACAGGGAGAACAAATCATGGCAATTTCTCAAGATAAACGTCCTGCTCAAAGAACTAATGCCGTTGGTTACATTCTAGGGTAATCACTACTCTCACTACCCTGACGCTCTGAAAATAACTGGTTAAGTAAGGTTTTCCCACTTTCTGCAGGAAGGAACTTCTAGGTCACTTGACCTTGCAGCTAAGTAAAAGGTGTTAATCTTGGCTTTTAAACAGCTGCTCTGTAGTCAAGCCAACCCGACTTCAAACTACTAAGCAGGGAACATTATTCACTTACTCCATTGACAGGGACACTGGATGCTTTTTATATAACTATCCTAGACACTTGCTAACATACTTGAGTCTCATGATAAGGTGGGCATTCATCCCATTTTCCAGGATGTGGATCACACAGAGGTCAAATAACTTGCCCAGTATCATTTGGTCAAATAATGGTAGAGCTGAGATATGAACTCGAACTCCAGAACTTGTGTACCTAACTACATTGTACTAAACATATTCAGCTCTTGGGTGGACCAGTTTCCAGGGGTACAGATTCAGCTTGACAGAAGGTTTTCTGAGGCTTGTCGATGCCTGATGCTTGGGAGGTGGCTAAGCTGGATGTGGAGATGCAAAGGTCTGTGACTAAGGACTGCCCTCTACTGTGCTACAGGCCAAACCTCACAAAGGGGAAAACCAGAGTCTTTGACTGCAGTGGGGGGAGTGGTGAACTTGGTCATTAAACAATTTAAAGATAACTAATTCACTTTGGCAATCTGGAATAGATGAAACACATCTTAGTTGTATTGAATACATCTAAAATATTTTGTATAACTTGAGACTTTCATATCCAGTGTATATGGATGGCAAGTCTCCAATTTTCAGTTTAAACAGGAACTAACAAAGCTACATGTTTAAGGTTTTATAAGATTTACAGTTGAAAGATTCACATACCCAATTGTTCCCAAGTTTTTCAGTACTGAATAGAATAAACTAAAATTTTTATGCTATCCACATTTCAAGTCTTGCTGCAGCTGCCTAGGAGCTACTACTAGTGACACAGCGTGACTAAAGTTCACTAAACTCAAACATGTATTGGATATGATGTGACAGTCATTACACGATGCATTGGGAGTAAAGCGACAAAAACCAGGAACGCTGCCCCAGCAGCGAGGGCAGATAAACATCAGGCGCTAAATAATAAGGGAATTGCCAAGTCACGTCTGCTTCTCTCTGTGAGAAAACTAAATGGGTATAGTCATGAGTTCCTGACTTACCCTCTAAAACAAAGCACGTGCATGGGATCCTCTAAATGAAGCTGATTTGATAAGCCAGGTATCTCAGTTTCCCACAGAGAAAGGAGGGCTGGTGTAGCAGAGTGCCTGGCATTTAAGTGATTTACTCAGTGTCAACTTGTCTTTTTTATCCCCAAGGGAGGGTGGTGACACAGAATCTGGGTCCAACTAAAGAAAAGGCTCTAGTGCTTACGCCTTGACCTAGAATCTGCCAGGTTCTCTCTAGCTGGGCTTCTCAGGCTGATTACATTAATGTCCTGTGAACCTCCAAAGGGAGCTCGAAACTTGTTAACCAAACATCTGACCTCGGACCCTCTTTTCAGGGTCTTAGAGTAGTAATGCTCTGCAGAACGAACTGGAGATCGTTTCTGGTTTCTGGAATCCTTATGAAATGTAGCTGCTCTATGGCGAGGGAGGATAATTCCAGGAGAAATTATCACAAGGCACCGGTTAATGGAAGAGCCCCCGGCCAAAACGACCTAGCTTGGAGTTGAATCTCTGCTCTAAAGTGAAACACCGGTTGGCACCAGTAACTTGGAAGCTTTTTAATTTACACTGTCTCTGAGCTCAGCCGGGAACTGTTATCCCCAGAGGCCCCTTCTTAACCTTACACTACTTCTTGGCCTTTGTCTAAGTAGCCATTCTCTAGTAACTTCTTATTAAAGGCTCATACTGCCACCCCAAACTTTTCCCTTCCAAATTTGGTGAAAGTGATTTACCCTTAAGCTAAAGGAGTATTCAAATCCAACCAGAATGACATAATTCATTCCTGGATATTTTGAGGTTTTTATGGCTAATACCTTTGCTGACTTTGTTTCTTTTCTGTGTCCCCATCACTAATTCATCTTGTATTCATGTGAAAGCATAGCTCCTATTCTAACGTGAAGTAGGAGCTCTCGAGACTTCCTGCATGGCTGGCAACCTGAGATTCCCCTTTATTATCTTCCCTTTCTCATAGGAATAATCCCAGGTCCTGTCTCTTAGTTCACTACCCAGATCTATGGCATAAACCACTATGTATCAATTTGAGAAGGAAGGATGCTCGAAGCTAACTTGATAGACTGTCAGAGTAGCTTTATCCCCTATCACCTCTCCACTGGCTCTGGACAACTTGCCAAGGTACCAAGGTAAAGGTGAGGAGTGGCTCGCTCTGTTTTGAAGGTATTGCTCTACTGACTTCCAGCTTTGGAGTCTGGCGTTCTGATTTCTGGTCCTTTGTCAAGTGTCCTGTCCTTGGATATTTTGTAAGCTTTAGAACTTAGAATCTTCTCTATCATCATCTTAGGTGTTCTCAGGTTTTTCATTTGTGCCTGATTGGTGGAAAAGAATTTCAACTTAGGGGGTGCATGGCTTGGGAAATTGTTCTTATTTCTGATTTACTCCTCTCTGCCTTATTTTTCTGGCATTCTTATTTGGCTATTTAATCACCTATTTAGTGCTATTTTTTTTTCCACCTTTTTTTTTTGGGGGGGGGGCTTCTAGTTCTAAGTCTTAAAAAAAAAGTTTTTTTCAATTGTACATTTTTTATTCTGTCCTTTTTATATAGTGAGTGTCCTACTATCATTTAGATGTGCCCTCAGAAGTATGAGAGTAACTAGAGTTTTCATTTCCTTATGGAGTATATTTATGAAAGTCAAGGGGATATAAGATGAAACATAATGAAAGGAATATGTGGACCTGCCTCCAGCCTGAGAATTAGAGCATCACCAAAATAAGCCCCCAGGAGCTCTTTGCTGAGTCCATCGCTCTAACTCGTTTCCAGATGAAATGCTCTTAAATTGCCTCGTCCTTGATTTTTTTTTTTTTTTTTTTTTTTTTTAGTACGCGACTTACTGAGACTTACAGAAATATTGTATATTATGACTTTTCATTCAAACACAAATCTTGCTTATCTGGCATTTTCTTCTCAGAACTTTTTTCCTTTATAGTTAGGATTCTTTAACTATCAATCTTGTCCATTCACATGAGAAGGTAGAAAATCCAATTGGAAGGAAGCTCTGTCTGGGTGTGGGACTCAAAAGCTCCAATTCTGTAACACAAATAGCAGTGCTCATATTTCTTCCCTATCTGAATGGAGCTACTTTTTCAAAGTAACGCTGGAAGAATGGCTGTCTAATACCCTTCAGTTCCAAGAATCTCCAGTCCCAGGTCAACTCGTCCAAGCCAAGATGGAAGAGGGTAAATCTCCTGGCCATATGACAGAGGGAGCCGGTACCTAACAGCTTCGGATAACTGTTTTACTTCCTTGAGTCAGCACATGCTCACAATGAAGCATGTAAGGTATACTAATGTTGTATGTACTTGCTGAATGTGTGTGTGGAAATACCTGTCCAACCACCACCCAGATCAAAGAAGGAACGTGTGAAGCATGCGCAGAAAGTTTCTTCATTCCTACTTCCAGTCAACACCTAGAGGTGAGACCCATTCTGAGTCCCATCACCACAGATTAGTTTTACTTGTTCTCAAATGTCGTAGAAATGAAATTATATAGTCTCTTCTGTACTTGGCCTCTTTGACCTAGCAGCTGAGATCCACCTCTATTGATGTGTCAATAGTTCTTCCTTTTTATGTGCTACGTTACATTAAAACATTAGCTTATCAGTTCTCATAGTGATGGGCATTTGAGCTGTTTCCAGTTTGCGATTGTTGGTAATACATTTACTGTGAACACTGGCAGCCAGCCTCCGTCCTAGCACACAACATCCTGTCATCTCCTCCTCCTTTGAATGGAACTGGCCCTGTGACAACAGAACACAGCAAAAGTGACAGTGTGACTGGGCCTAGGTTATATAAGCCTGCAGCTGCTGCCTGGGCCCTGGAGTACCTTGCTCTGGAGAAGACGTCTGTTGTACCACCATAAGGGTCTGAAGCCACCCTGTGGAGAAGGACCGAGGTCCCTAGTCAACAGCTGAGTGGAAATGGATCCTCCAGCCCTGACCCAGAATTCACTGCGACCAAATGAAAGACGCTGAACCAGCTCCATGCAGCTGGACCCCTCTGCATGTCTGTACTACTACAACCGTGAGAAACATGATTGCTGTCATAAGCCACTATATTTGGGGTGACTTTTCTCATGTAAAAAACAATGTATTAATCTCTTAAATCATATAGAAAAAAAGAGGAGTAATAAACCAGTGTTACAATAATGCTAGCTCTTATAACTGCCCACGTATTTACCTTTATTGAGCTTTTTATTTTTCTATATGGCTTTGAGTCACTGTCTCATGTCCTTTCATTTCACCCTGCTTTACGTCCTTGAGCAATTCTTGCAGATCTACTGGAACAGACTCCCTCCACTTTTGTTTATCTGGGAATATTTCTTTCTCACTTTTGAAGGACAGGATTTTGCACTCAGTATGTCAGGCCACTGCCTTCTGGCCTCCACAGTTTCTGATGAGAAATCTGCTGAAGATCTTGTGAACCCTTTGTATGTGATGAGTTGCTTCTCCCTTGCTGTCTTCAAGATTCTCTTTGTGACTTGACAGTTTGATTATAATTAAGTCTTCGTGTGGTTTTCTTTGAGTTCTTTCTAGTTGGAGTTTATTGAGCTTCTTGGATGTTTATATTCATGTATTTCATCAAATTTGAGAAGTTTTCAGCTATTATTTCTTCAAATATTCTCCCTGCCCCTTTGTCTCACTCTTCTCCTTCTGGAATTCCCACAATGAATATGTTGGTTCGTTTAATTTCCCACAAGTCCCTTAGGCTCCGTTCATTTTTCTTCAGTCTTTCTTTTTTCCCTGTTCCTCAGATTCAATAATTGTCCTATCCTATCTTCATTTTTGCTGATTCTTCTACATACTCAAATTGGCACTAGAATTTCTTTTTAGGTTTTCTATAGCTTTATTGATATTTCAATTTTGTTCATATATGTAGTCTTGCTAGTCCCTTGTCCCCATCTTATAGGCAAGTGGCAAGACCTGAATTCAGACCCAAGCAGTCTGTTCAAGTTCAAGGTGTTAACCACTGCTCTTTGTTGTCCTGGCAATGGATTCTACAGAAGTGCACCTCTGTGGTGCACATCACCCTGGGACTTCCTAGTTAGTTAGTTACCAAAGATGACACAAGACCCAGGAGGCAAGAGACCCCATTAGATGACATGAGTTGAAGTGAGATCATGCATCTTAGCCTAAAAAAAAAAAAAAAAAAAAAATACAACAAAAACTTTTCTCTACTTTGTTCAGAAAGCACCTTAAGGTAACTAATTTTCAGCACATACCACACTGAGGGATAAAAAGAAGATGGCCTCCTTTTTTTCCACCCTCAGCACTTGCTAAATGCTAAATGTGAGGGCAGGACAGGTTATCCAGCAACCACCAAAGTCTTCACAGTGGCCTGTAAAGCCTTCCTGGTTCATCGTGCACTTCTCCCCCTCTGCCCATAACACAAGTACACAAAGCATGGTCAGACCTCAGGGCCTTTGCTCTTGCTGTTTCTTCCACCCAAAAGCTGTTCTTCCTATGTACCTGTCTGGCTCCTTCCTTCATTCTGGGCTCTGCTCAGCATCATGGGGTGATTTTTTAAAAGGCACAATAGATAACAAATACAAACCTTGTGTGTTTGTGTGTAAATATGCTATCTTAGATATCGAAGAGTAGAATTGCTCAGTCAGGACAAGTGTATGTTTAACCTCATAAGCAACTGCCAAACTGTTTCCCAAAGTATTTTCCTATGTATACATTCATCCTCGCTATGGAAGAGGTCTACGGGTAGCGGTTGTAAACCCTTTAATGACAGGCACATACCGTCAGAGGTAAGACCTGTATGGTCCAGAGTCAGCTCCTGCTCCTCAGGTGAGACCACAGCAGCCCTCTGTCCCATCTGTTCCATATGCCACCGCTCTAGCTTCCGACACTATGTGAGTTTGTAACTGCTTTTTCCTTCCCATTGTCAGCAAGCTGGGGGTAGTTGCTGCCACATCTAATCAGCCACAAACAAAGGAGTTTTAAAATAAGCCAATGATATAGCCTAGAGATTCAAAAAAACTATAAGATTAAAAGACAAAATGAGTATTTTCAGAGTCAGTAAGGATGAAGATCTGCTGGTCACCGACCATGCAGGGATCTAAGATATATTAAAATTCCCTCATTCTGTCACTTTCCAGAGAAACAGAATTTTATCTGAGGACAAATCTAGGAAAACCCACAGGTAACAGCTTGACTTCAGCCCAGGTACTGACACATTGTTCTATTGAATTTGCATGTTTAACAAAATAAACTCCCTTTTGGATCAGGTGAAATTAGAGTGCTCTGTTTCAACAACCAACAGGCAACTTACCTGGTCTGGGAGCAGGAGAAACAGTAGGAAGCCAGCTGTTGAACTTGAAATTACAGTGGCCATTCAGGAGGAAAAGTGTTCTTTGCAATAGAGAATGTGGGTCCCGTAGCCCTCATCTTCACCCAGGATATTCGCACCAGAATACTGACTGTTGGCAAAACATTTAATCTCTACAGACTCAACTTTCTCACATCTGAAATAGACTGAGTTATTTATATCTTCCGGTCTTTAAATTTTTGGCTCTTACATTATTCTTAATCACCTTCCATCACCGTCCATTGGTCCTGATGCCTGGGTGTCCCTTGGAAGTTCTACCTTCCTGAATCCTTGCTCAGAATTTTCATGCTGCGAGTTGGCGATCTGCTTTCTTGTCTTACACCACAGCCCACTTCTACCTTCTGAGAGCTAGAGCTGAGCTTTTAGCTCATAAAAGTCTAAGCAGACTTCACTGAAATGGCCACAGGTCAGGGGGGCAGAAATGAAATAGTTCTGCCACATACTAATCTGTTCTCTTCCCACTTTATCCAAGAAATATTGTTTTTCCACCTTTGCTGATATGAAAAAGACTGAAGACACTACCTCAGAGAAATAAATCACCTTTCCCAGTAACTCTAAGTAGCTCAGCCAGGTTGACAAGAAATGGCTAAATCAAGTGAAGTCTCATTTCAAGCCAAGTGGCTGGGAAGGGAGGGGGCAGAAACAAAGGGCTGACTGTAGAAAGATTTATGGTGGTGAAATAAACATCAGGCTTCACTGATACTTGATAAAATTAACTATACCTGCCAAAGTTTGTCTTTTCATCTCAATACGGGAGTAAGGGGTTGGATGATAATAGCTACTGCTCCACATTTCCCAAGGGTTCTTACTCTGTACAGGGTCGGTGAATGTCTCCTCATTACTATGTAAGTGCAGCCCTCTCAGAAATGAATTTGTTACATGTGCAAAAAAGCCTATGAGGTCAGTTTTCAAAGAAAGCATCTGCTCTCAAACCCTCCTATTGCCTTCCATGGGTTTGTGTGTGGAGTAGCACCCACCTGTCCACCAGTCACCATGTCCTCACAGTGGCACAGGTGTGGCAGGACGTGGCCTGAGAGTGACAGGTGGCAACTGAGAGTCTGGTTCTTGCCACCAGTCACTATCATGGGTGGTGGTGCTGCTCCGACTTTGTCAAAGTCAGACTTTCATCCTAAAAGTTCCCTTGTCCTTGTTCAGGATGAAGGCCTGGTACAGACCAGGAACCTGTGCCGAGTGAATCACACCAAAATGTGACACACTTTCACCAGATTCAAAGGAGCTTAGAATGTTTCTAGAGAACAGCTGGATTTTCACCAGAACACATACATTCCCAGAGTAGGACCTCTGGCCAGACTGGCCTTTTAGGGCTTTGTCAGCAGCCCCATGAAACCCCTCACGGTTCACAGAAAAGAAAAAAGGTTCATGTTAACAAAAGGTTCTCCCATTACACACATTTAAGTGTCTTTATCTTTTGACAATTAGGAAACCCATAGACTTCATATTCCCCATTAAAACACCCACAAATCACTTCTGCCCCTGGGGAAACGTACTTGACAAAGGCATAAAAATGCCACGAAGAAAAATAACCAATCCAGTGGCAGCTATACATTCTTTTCTCTTCAGAAACCTAACGTTTGTTCTCATAATGTAACAGTTTTCCTGAGCTATAACTCACGTTCCACACAATTCACCCATTTAAAGTGTACATGTCAGTGGTTTTTAGTATATTCTGAGTTATGTAACTGTTACTACATTCCATCTTCCAACATTTTCCTGAGCCTGAAAGAACCCTATTAGAAGTCACTCCACATTCCACCCTCACTCCAGCCCAACATCCACTAACCTGCTGTCTGTCTCTATAGATCTATCTATTCTGGAATCTCAAATAAATGAAATCATGTAATATATGGCCTTTTGTGACTGGCTTCTTCCACTAGAATAATGTTTTCAAAGTTTATTCATGTTGTAGCTTGCATCAGGGCTTCGTTCCTTTTTATGTCTGGATAATATTCCATCATTACATTTTATGTATCTATTTATCAGCTGAGGGGCAGTTGAGTTGTTTCCATTTTGGGAATAAAGCTTCCATGAACATTAGTGTATAAGGTCTTGGGTGGATTTGTGTTTGTATTTCTCTTGGGAGTGGGATTGCTGGGTCATACGATAACTTCATTTTAACATTTTGAGAAACTTCATAACTATTTTCCAAAGTGGCTGCCCCATTTTACATTCCTACCAATAATATCTGAGGAGCCCAGTTTCTCCACATTCTCACAAACACTTACATAGTTTTCTTGTGTAGTCCTTCATATTTCTGTGGTGTCCATCGTTAACTTCTCTTTCATTTCTGATTTTGTTTATTTGAGTCTTTTCTCAGTGACTCTAGCCAGAAGTTTTCAATTTTTTAAATCCTTTTAAAAAACCAGCCCTTTGTTGCGTTATTTTCTATTTTCCTTCTGTTTCTATTTTGTTTAATTCAGCTCTACTTTTTGTTATTTCCTTCCTTTTACTGAATTTAGGCTATATTTGTTCTTCTTTTTCTAGTTCTTTAAAGTGAAATATTAGGTTCTTTATTTGAGATTTCTCTTGTTTTTTTTGATGTAGTCCTGTAATGCTATAAACTTCCCTCTTCTTACCACTTTTGCTGCATTCTCCAAAAGTTTTGATATGTCGCATTGTCATTCTCATGTGTCTCTATACATCTTTTCGTCTCTTCTCTTATTTTTTCTTTGACCCAGTTGTTCTTCAGTAGCATATTGTTTAATCTCCACATATTTGTGGGGGTTTTCCCCCCACATTCTTTTTTCAGTTGATCTTTAATTTCAAAGCATTGTGGTCGGGGAATATGCTTGGTATGATTTCAATCTTCTTAAATTTGCTGAGGTTAGCTTTGTGTCCCAACATATGGTCTATCCTTGAGAATGTTCCATGTGCACTAGAAAAGAATGTATAGTCTGTTGTGCTAGGATGAAAAGTTCCATAAGTGTTGATTATGTCCATTTGGTCTAATGTGTCATTTAAGGCAGACTTTTTAAGTTAATTTTCTGTTTGGATAATCCATCTATTACTGTCAATGGCGTGTTTAGGTCCCTGTATACTTTCATTTTTGTCAGTTTCTCCTTTTAGTTCTGTTAGTAGTTGCTTTATATGTTTTGGGGTGCTTTCAGGTTGGGTGCATATATATTAAAAAGTGTTATGTCTTCCAGATGTATTGTCCCCTTTATCATTATAAAATGTCCATCTCTGTCTCTTGTTACCAGTTTTAGTTTGAAATCTATTTTGTCAGATATAAGTATGGCTACACCCACTTTTCTCTGGATGCCATTTACTTGGAGATTCATCTTCCATCCCTTCACTTTGAGTCACTCTTTGTCCTTGCACTTACTGTCTGTCTTTTTATCTCATGTTGCAAAGTAACATTTATAAACAATTTTAAGTATAAAGTGTACAAAAACAATAAAAGTACCCATAATACTACCAACAAAAACACTAAAGAGTATCAGCAAATTAGAAATAAACATCAAACCATATAGAAAAGCACAAATAAAAGGAACAAAACTTCCATCCCCCTCCGTAGTTGCTCCTCTTGAAATAACTGATCGCAACAGTGTGGTGCACATCACTCCAGAAACAAGCTTTGTCTGCGTGTCCAGGTTACACCAAAGTGACAACGCTCCTCACACTCTCCTGTGCACAGTGTCACTGTTGTACTTCTCCATGTGGATGTGCTGTCTGTCTCTTGTCCAGAGGCCTGTAGCCTCCAAGATATAAGGACAGGATGCCTCAGGATAATCAGTAACATGAAATAAATATTTATTAGAATCATACTAGCAGTACCTGACCCTTTGTGTCTGCCCATGGGCCTGGCAAAGTACTCCACATTCAAGAAAAACCGTTTTTACAAAGCGACTTTTATTTGACCCTGGTGGGAAGAAGCAGTGTGTTGGCTTTTTGGCTGAGCTCCCTGAAGTAGATCCTGGTGACGGGAAGGTTGAGCCAGGGGTCCACAGTGCTTTATGGGTCTGTCGTGTCTGCATTAGGTGTTAGATCCGACTCCACGCACATGACAATGCTCTGACGCTGCATCCTGTCTCCTTCAATGGCTTATGCCTGAGAGCACACTGTCACCCAGGAAGCTGCAGACAGATGACAGGAAAGCTTATGAGTAAGTCTACTTCTGAGGAAGACCAGGGACAAGCCCTCTATCAAAGGCATATTTAAATTCGATGAGTCAACCTTTTTGCAATTACCATGCAGACAAGCTTAATTCAATCACCCGGAGAGGCCCCCACAAGGCACGAGAGCCCTGAGACACCTCTGGATAACTTGGTGCCCTTGGTTTGGGGCCAACGGACTCAAAGTTCTGTGCTTCCTGTGAATAAGTCTTTGCCCTCATTTCACCCCAATGTCTGTATTTTAAGGTTCCTAAATTGCCATTTTAGCCTTTTTAAAAAAATTAAATCTCTGGTCCCTTAGGAACCATCTTCTTTTGGCCACAAAAGAAAAATTAAACATGGAAACTCTAGTAATTGAAATATGGTGGCACAATGCAAATACTTTCCTACTGGAGGTCTGATGGAAAAAAAAAAATATATATATATATATATATATATATATATCAGAATATATTAATGTAAAGGTGGACAGAGCACATATTTATTTAATGTAAATGATGTATTGAATAAAATTAAAAACAAAATGAGGCACAGAATTAATCAAAGTCTACCCTGGTGACCTTATCTAAGGGAAAGGTTATTCTATGAAACAGATGGTATTGGAAAGAAAAGATTAATGTATACATTTGAACCTCTGAAATAAATGTTTTGAAAGAATAAAAGAATAAAATGATAATTACCTTTTCTTTCTTTCTTTTTTTTTTTGTTTTTGTTTTTTGTTTTGTTTTGTTTGTTTTTTAGCACAGAAAACATACCAGACACTACGTAATTTCCATGGACTGTTTTATTTAATGCTCACAATAAACTATGAAGTGGGTAATATTATTATTTTCACCTTCGAAAAAGAGATTACTGAGTTTTATAAAGTTGCTGCTACAGAGTAGAATACATAGAGCAGAATATATATATATATAGTAGCCCTTCCATGTATTTTCGTATGTGGCCGTGACATCTATTAGGTTGGTGCAAAAGTAATTGCGGTTTAAAAGGTTAAAAATAATTGTAAAAACAAAAATTACTTTTGCACCAACCTAATACTACTACAGTAACTCAAGTGTGTTGTGCTTACGTTTAAAGGCAGTGCTTAAGGTGACAGAGTGACGATATGGAAACATAGTTGGATTCTTTTTGACATCTTTCAGCCACTACCTAATCAACCTCTCTCTGGACTTCTAGTCACATGTGGTAATACATTTCCTTATGATTTAAGCCAACTACCCTTAAAAGACACCACAGCTGTTAAATATATAGACACAGAGACCAAAGTAGCAAAACTTGTTGAATATTTATAGTATGCTGCCATCCTACATAAAATAAAATAATCATAGAAAAACAATCTCTTACTATCCAAAGGTCTCTTTTGAGTTATCATGAAAGGCTGACTAAAATTGTTTTGGTTTCCCACCCATCTGGTACTTTCCTTGGTAAGAATAAGGGACATGCCCCCTCATACAATAGAGTATGTTGGAAGCAAAAGTAAAATTCATTGTTTAGCGATGTTTTCTTAAACACTCTCTCCCCACTGGGCACTGTGAGGGAGGTATTGAGGGTCAGAACTCACAGTCTAGAGAATAACTTACTGAGGCGATGGTAACACAAGGTAGAGAAAAGGAAGGGTATTGATTATGCACCCAAAGTGGGAGGGGAGGGCTAGGAGGGTGGTTGTGAGATTGGTAAATGATTGAGGTAGGAAGGACAGAGAGAGGGTCGGACTCAGAAGGAGAGAAAAGAGGACAATCCCAGAAGAAAAAGTGTGAACAAATTCAGAGAGACATGACAAATGGCCAGCAGACGCCAAAGTACATGATAAAGCTATCAGTCTATGAACACTGTGGAAAAGGCAGAACAAAGCAGAAAGCTGAAAGGAAACCATTCATATCGGTGAATTTCGTATGTACGAAAGGCAGCATTTCTCATCGTGGCAGAAATGATGACAGATTTCACTTTTCATTCTATATATCACTATATTGATTGAATTCTTCACAGCTTATTCATGTATTATTCATAATGTGTAATGAAAATAGAAATCATTTACTGCCTTTCATGAGTGTAAAAGTAGATGTATACATTGAACATTTTAGAAAACATATAAAGTAAAAAGATAAGCGTTACCCTTGGGAACGTAGTCTTCCAATCTTCATATATATATATATATATATATATATATATATATATATATATATATATATATATATATATATTTTTTTTCTTTTTACCAAAATAGGATTAGACTCTATGTCTCTGTGTTTCTTTGTTTCTTTTTTGTTTGTTTTTTTGCTAATTGTGGTGATTTAAAAATATTTTTGCAACTTCTTTGACACTTTTCCCTCCACTGAGCCTATTCCCTTCCCTGAATGTGGGCTGGGCTTGGTGACTGGCTTCTAGTCAATAGATATGTTGGAAGTGACAGAGTGTGACAGCCCCAGCTAGTCCCCAGAGAGCATGAGTGAGAGATGTGCCTCAGGTGATGTCAGCACTCAGCCTTCCTGTCTTCTAGGGGAGACCCCAAACATTTGAGGAGTAGAGATAAACTGTCTGTGCTGTGCCGTCTGAACCCTTAACCTACAGAAACTATGACTGACAATAATTTCTTTATTATTATTTTAAGCCACTAAGTTTTGAGATAGGTTGTATGGCAATAGACTAAAAATACACTAATGCATTATGAACATCTTAATGATAATGTGTGTAAATCAGTATTATCATTAAAGGTATGGCAAACCAACCCTAGTCAATCTGGTCATGTATAAATCTTAAGTTCTTTTTGGTACTGGATAATGGTAGCCACAGAAAAGTTTGAGGTAATTGAGACTGAGCTACTCCTCCATGAACGAAAGCAGGGCTCAGACAAAATTCACACACACACACACACACACACACACATGGAGTATGAAATCAGTCAGGCCATGAGTTCCATACATGAGGTAAAAAACCCAGCTCTGTATCCTTTACCATCTTACATAAAAACTTCAATCAGGCAACAAAGAACATTCTAGAGTCAGTCTGCTTGGGCAACCAGGCAACCAGAATCCACACCCAGTTGGATACTGTTTAAAGACCAGCCTGAATTGAAGCTAGTGACTGGATTGGGGGGTCAAGTTTCAGGTGTCATCTCTAAGCATGTGGGCCACAGGCTTTGCTAAGTCCTTATACTTTTCTTGAGCCAATTTAGGGGCTATCTCAAAAAGTTTATTCAACCCATGATCTTAAGTCCCACTGATTTCACCAATAGGATGCATCTCTAACAATCATTATAGTTGCTAATTGTAGGTCTGGGGTTTAGGAAGAGATGGGAGAGAGAACAATAGGAGAAGACTCAACACTAGGGGTCCCAGCAACAATCGGGTTGGCTGCCATTTAGTCACGACTCCCGGGAGGACAGTCTAGGTCCAGACAAGAAGAAACCAGTGCCAACTTTTGTGAACTGAGGAAAAACATTAGACCATTATGTGACCAATTTAATCCTCTTTACAGGACTGACACCAATTTACATAAACATTTTCCCACTTTAAAACAAGGGAACAACAAATAAACTTCAACGTACTAAGGAACAGACCGGATTTGGAAAGCAAGTCAGGTTACCTCAGGCGGGTCTGGCGCTGAGAGATAAATCCATCCTGTAGCCCCATCCCAGTTCCCATGGGGAAAATGTTTGTTTAATTCATTGTCCTATTTTCAACAGCTCCACTGCTTGAATTCATTTCCGCTGAGGACAGGCGAGACAAAGAAGAATGCTTTCAGTGCCAAATGACTCCTAGACAGGATTGACAGACAGACAAGGGCAGGGACCACAGTGTTTTCTTATTGTCTGTGCAGACTCCGCACAGGTCGGACCAGTACTAAGTAATTAACAGACAGTGAGTGACTGAATGGATGAAGCTGACAAGCCTCCATCACAGCTCTTTCCTACAGCAGGAAACGGTCCCAGGTCTTTCTCCCCTGGACTCTGAGCCACCTGATGAAGTGGGCACTACCACTGTCCCATGTCTCCTAGCACAGGTCCTAACAGGGCAGCCCCACATACATGCTCAGTGATGAAGGAGTGATACTGAGAGAGAACCCTCATCACTAGTGGTCCAGGTCCCAGTGGATCCTCGGCAGCTTTTAATTGAAACATTTAATAAATAATTTGTTTCAGCATGCAGACAAACTGTAAGCATGCCCCCCTCCCTTCAGCAAACACAAAGGTACGCAGTCTCTTTCAGCCCGTGTCATCTTCAAAACCCAGGAGTGGCATCAAGGAGCCTCCTGACTTATTTGACAAATCCAGGCATTAATAGGTAGGTAGATAGAGGATAGAAGATAGATGACAGGTAGATAATAGTAGATAGATAGATTAGATGATAGATGGATGATAGATATAAGAGAGATAGATGGATAGACAGATGAATAGATGAATGGATGGATGGATAGATAGATAGATAGATAGATAGATAGATAGATAGATAGATAGATAGATAGATAGAGATGTAATCTTTATATTAATCATGGCTGGTGAGGGGGGATAATTCTATACCAAAGGATAGCTCATCTACTTATTTGGGAACTCATGTTGGAGCTGACTCATGAAGATAATCCATTCCAGTGCAGTCCTATGTAAAATTAAACTTTATACTGGTTTCTGGTACATGTGGAAAATGATTAACTCTGAATTATAATATCTTTTAGGACAAACTGCTGGTGTTTTGATAAAGCAAAGTACTTGTCTTCTAGTGATCTGGAATCATTTTTTTTTTAATGGATTCACATCTTATGAAAGAGGTAGGAAATAAATAATTTTATTAAACATTTACTATGTGTTAAACATTGTACATGGTGCCTCATGCATAATATCCATGTAATGCTCAAAGCAACCTTTGAAATGGAAATTATTTATGCTCATTTTATAGAGTGAAAACACAGATTCAAAGAGACCAAGTCACTTGCCCCAAACCCCATGGTTACCAGCAGCAAGGATAGACTTAGAACCTTTTATATTTCAAATTTCAAATGCTCTTTCCTTTATGCCTTTATAACAGCAAAAAGTGGAGGAAACAAAAATGCTGAACTATCCAAACACAGGGAAATAATTAAATAAACTAGAATGTGTTTGCTCAGTGGAATATCACACCAATATCATGTGTGTTTATGAAAATTCTTACACCAAAAAAATATGCTCATGTTATATAATCTTAAGTGGCAAACTCTATCCAGAGTTTGCCACTTAAGACTAAACAAAATGATTATAACTGAGTTTAAATCAAAAACTCATCAGACAAAAACACATCAAGCCTGCAAATGAAAAGAAGATGGAAGACAATATTATACAACACAGTAAGTTGAAGTCACGGGTGAAAGTTTTACTACTTAATCAAAAATGTTTTTACCAGAATGTAGATTTTTATACCTGTAAGTACCAAGGCTCTGTGTGAAAAATACATGTTATTCTATCATAACTATCTATATTGGAGGGAATAAAAGACAGAGTGAATATAAAAATCACAACTTCAGTCAAGCATGAGTGCATCAATACAAAAAAGAAAAAGAAAACTCACAAACACACAAGCAATCATCAGACCTAGGCTGCCTCGTTCTGATGCTCTTCTTTGGATGTTTCTAGTCTTGGCACCAATGTGCATCCATTTCCCAGGCCAGAAACCCAGGACTCTGCTAATGCACCCTCCATATCCCACTAGGTCCCTGCCACTGCTGTCTTCCTCTAGCGCAGTTGGTCCCTCCCGCCCAAGTAACATCCTCTGTGGCCAGAGTAGCATTTACAAAACACAAGTTTACTAGAGAGTGACACCTTTGTCATTTCTTCATTGCTTACAAAACAAGCAACACACTTTCACATATACATGCGTCACACACACACACCTCCATTGTCACACCCCACGTGGTCTCTGCCTTGCTCTCTGCTCCCTACTTCTCTACCCCTCACTTACATTCTGCTCCCTACACATCAGTCCTCTGAAGATTCTGAAGGGTTTTCTTAGCATTCTCTGAACCCCCAAGGCTTAATACAGTGACCAGCACATAGTAGGTGATTTTTAACTTGAGGGACTTGATAAATAACACTCATACCCTATGTGTTCAGAACTAAATGAGAGATTAGATGCAGAATTAGATGTATGAAGATAAAAATATCAATTACTGTATAAAATACTAGCTGGCACGAGACTGGCATTAGGTGATCTATTAGTACTTCCTCCCAAAATTAAACACCTGCACTCTTCTAGGTAGGGATGGAAAACTGCAGGCCTCCCTGGAAAGGCCTGCCCAGACTGGTAGAGACATGTTGGAGAGCTGGGCAAAGAGGAGAAGGAATGGGCCAGACATATGCTGTCCCTCTGTCACACACACCAATTTGGGAAACTGCCCCTTTCCCAGGTAAGAGGGGGTGGGAGAGAAGGCAGAGTGTGACCCCAAATAAGTGGTTCCCCTGGAAGCACAAAGCCAGGGAGCTGATGCCCTCCCCCCACCACAACAGAGTGAGTGAATAAGTGAATGAAGGAGTGAGTGACACCCTCCCCCTGCAGTGGTGCTTGCTAGCAAATATTCTGTCTGTGTTTAGCAAACACTGGGAACTACACAGAGAAAAGGGAGGAAGGGGAGAGGGGAAAGTGCAGTCAGGCATTCAGAGGAAGTAGGCAGGCTGGGGTGGGCTGTGGTTTCTCGGGACCCAGCCCAGTAAGCCGGAGCTGCTCTGGGAACAGCACACAAACAGGGACCTTTGCCCAGAGCTCCCCGCCTCCCTGCAGATGGGCAGATGAGGCAGTGATGGCCTCAAATTTGGCTACCCCCCCCCCCGCCCCCAAATAGCGGGAACAAAAGACAGCCTCTGGGGGAAGGCATGAGAGCATCTTTCTGGAGACACTCCCCGGACCCCAGTATACAGCTGTCCCCCCTTATTCACAGGGGATATGTTCCAAGCCCCCCAGTGGATGCCCAATTCACAGACAGTACTGACTCCTATATACGCTATGTTTTTTCTTATACATGATAAAGTATAATGAAGTGTAATTTATAAATTGGGCACAGAAAGATTTACAACAAAAATAGAACACCTATAACAATATACTGTAATAAAAGTTATGTGAATGTGGCTTCTCTCTCTCAAAATATTTCATTGTCCTGCACTCACCCCTCTTCTTCTGCCAATGAGAAGTGACACAGCACCTGTGCGATGAGGTGACGTGAGGTGAATACGCCGGCATCAAGACATAGGTTAGCCCTCCATCCACCTGCTGAGGATTCATCAGATGGAGTGGAAATTATCCACTTGGGGTGATCCTGGATCCTGGAACCCTGACCATGTCCATGGTTGTCAATCCTCACTAGTTGAATGTTTTCCTGCTGAAAACTTTTAGAAAAACAGAAGTAATCAGAAGTTGCTGTCTGTTTCTTTTCAACTTGTCAAGTGTCACTTCAGGGCTGTAATCCTTCTATGATCATACAGGTGACTTTAATGATGTTTTCCATCCAAGGATCATATCCCATAATTTTTTTTAAAGTTAGGGTGGCTTGAACGCAAGCACTGTGACCCTGAGACATGTAGGTGATGTGATCTCGGAGAAGCTCCTGAGTGACTAATGGGCAGGAGCGTCCACAGTGTAGACACACTGGACCAAGGCGTGAATCACCTCCCATTGGACGTAGCGGGACTGATGAGACTTCATCATGCTACTCAGATCAGCCTGCAACTCCAAACATATGTTTATTTCTGGAATTTTCCATTTAATACTTTTGGACTTTGGTTGACCGAGGGTAACTGAAACCATGGAAAGTGAAACCACAGGTAAGGGGGTGCTACTGCATTTGGGTGGGAAGGTGATATTTTACAAGAAACAGGCCCTACATTATTCATTTAGGGGCAAACATTAACAAATGTGCATTATAACTGGCGATATAACCCCATTAAGGTAGTGAGTCCTGAAAAAGTTAGATTCAACTTAAAACTTAAACTGATTTACCCATACTATTTTATTTTTGTTCTCATTAAAAATCAACAATGATAGGGTTTGTTTTGTTGTTTGCATTTTATAAACTTCCGGAAAGAAAATTAACACATGCAATTTTCTCAGAAACCAGCTGTGTGACCTCAGACGGTAGCCTTTCACAGCTTTGTTTTCCTCGTCTTCAAAATGACAAGACTGAACTTCATGCTTCCTAAATTCCCTCCCAGCTCAGGATGTTTATCTCTCTAATATGTTTTCTAATTTGTGTTAGGATTGTCACGATTTTATTAAAAGTGGTTTAGATAACAGGGAACAGAGTCACACTCACTCTGGCTCCATTACGGGGGGTTTATTGTCAGGAAAGGAGAAAGGAAAAGAAAGTCATGTGAATCCAGGAACATGAGCTGAAATACAACCAGGCCTCAAGGAATGAAAGCGGATGGGGATTGGTGGTGGAAGGTGTCCCCGCTCCCTTTTCCCCTCTCTCTTCCACCCTCCATCCCTCCCCCTTCGCTCCCCACTTCCTCCCCCTCTTCCTCTCTCTCTCTCTCTCTCTCTCTCTCTCCCTCTCTCCCTCTCTCCCTCTCTCCCTCTCTCCCTCTCTCCCTCTCTCCCTCTCTCTCTCTCAGGCCTTCAGCATCCTCAGGACTCTGCTCTTTTGAGCATGTCTGTCCCACGCTCCCCTCTTTCCCGCAGCCTTCTTTCCCCACTAACCCACAGTAGGACTCCTATTCCCCCACAGCCTCCGTCTGCAGGAGGCACATGATGGCCCCTGGGCCCTGCATCGGCTTCATGAATTTCCTGCTCAGCTCCCATAGCCAATCCCCTTTCTATTTCCCAGTCCAAACTCCAGGGAGAGAAACATAATGGGAGTCAGGCTTCACAAATCACTGGTCACTGGCCTCCCAAGATTGGCTGTCCTCGGGGCACTTAACTGCCCTGTTCCAATCAGCACTAGGGGACGGGTTAAGGTCACGGGCACAGTGAGGTCACGAGATACAAACCATGGCCACTTAACTGTGTATGGGCAGGTGCCCTTAGCATGGGTCATCCTTAGATTGTGTAAATCTGTGCTGTCTAATCCAGCAGCCACTAGTCTTGTGTAAAATTTAAATTCAAATTAATTGGAACAAAACAAAATGTCCAGCTCCTCATTTGCACTGGCCACATTCTAAGTGCTCAGGAGCCACATGTGACGAGTGGCAGCCATGATCCAGGACATGCCCATCATTGTAGGCATTTCTATGGGCAGCACTGGCCTCCAGACAACAGGCGTCTCCGGGAGAGTCATTGCAGGTAACAGAGGATGGGAACAGACAACTCTTTTAGTCTCATTGTCTGTCTTGATCTTACAACTTAGAATCTTAGAGAGAGCCTTTGGAGAAATATAATAGACAAAAACTTCCAATTTTCCTCATGTACTTGTTGAGGGTTATATGCCACCAAAGGAACACCCCATCATCAGCTGGCACTGTCTCAAACAGGCAGAGGCTATTTCCTGGGTGGTGGTTTGGTTGATAATTTGGGATCAGCAAGAAGTTCTACAAATACACAGGGGGGGAATTAAAACATAGGTTTTTGGATTTTTTGTATTTTTTTTGTTGTTTTTTGTTTGTTTGTTTGTTTTTTTATTAATTTGTTTTCATCATAAAAGCCACAGACAGAGTTAAAGCTGTGAGCTTTGGTACCTGTCCAAACAGAGGTTCCGTCCTCTGCTCTGTCAGGGTGACCCTCAAAAAGTGGTCATGAAACAGAACACGCATTAGAGGCACAGTATCCAGTCCTAGCAAAACAAGAAAACAAAATAGGTCAGGGCCTTATTGCCTCTCCTGTCTTTATTCTTATTTTCCGGCCAAGAAATAACCAGAGGTACCATATACGATCCTTCTCCCGAGGCAGCAGTGGCCAGGAATGGACTTGGAACAAAGGCACATGTTCATGGGCAGGACCTTGGGCCTGTTACCTCCCTCTTCATCCTTGGTGCCTTGCTTGGCTCCTGCCTGTTTACTCCAGCCTCGCATCTTCCCCAGGACACCCCAGGTCCTGACAATACAATGATTTGCTTAAGACAGACAGACAGACTGATGCAGTGTCTGTGCTTTGCAAATCAGAGCCATTGCTGAAACAACTACCATTTCTGTTGTTTAAACTGCTTTTGCTTTGGTTTGGTTCACTTAGTAAGTTTGGTTTGGTTTGGTTTAGTTTGGGCCTGTTCATCTTTGCACTTCTGCCAGAAGAATGCCTTTCAAGTGACTCTAACAGGTCTGGGCTAATGACTCTTGGTGCTTCCCTTTTCCTGTCAATCACTCCCCACCCCACAAAATCCCACCTCCCGCTCCATCCTTGGGCTGGGCATGCAGCCCAACTAAAAGAAATGCTCCCATCTCCTGGCCACAGATTGGTTTGGGGTCACTATTTGATTCCACAAGGGCAGGTGTCATTTTTCTGTGACTGCTACTGGGACACAGAGAGTCTATTTTGCCTGCAGAGAGCGGAAGCACCAAGAGTCATTAGCCCAGACCTGTTAGAGGCCATCACCACAGACCAGCAGCGAGAACCTGACAGAGAACTGCACTGAATCAGTGACAGCAGAAAGAGGGAGGGAGGAGACAGGAAGAAGGAGGGGGAGAGAAGGAAGAAGTGAGGAGAGAGAGGGACTCAAGTGACTCCATTTGTACTTCTGGATTCCCCTGGGCGGAAGGGCCTACTTTGTAAACAGTCAACACATTTCCTTTTGCTTGAAGGAGTCTAATTGAGGTTTATTTCACTCACAGCAAAAGGAATCTTCATTTTCTCCACTTCCTGAAGCCAACTAATGACAAGGAAGAAAATTAGCTGATAATTTACTTTATACTAACTTGTAAGTTACTCATGGCTTAACACTTCATCTACTCACTGCAAGTTTAATTCAAGCTTTGAAAGGACACTGAAGACGTAGTGTCCTCTTCCTGTAATACTCTGTATTATTTGCTTCTCTCTCTCTCTCTCTCTCTCTCTCTCTCTCTCTCTCTGTCTCTGTCTCTCTGTCTCTGTCTCTCTCTCTCTCTCTCTCTCTTTCTCTCCTTTATTAACAGAGTTTATTTTTTTAGAGTAGTTTTCAGTTTATAAAAAAATTCAGCAGAAGGGACAGTGTTCTCCTATTATTAATAAGAGGGACCAAAGTTTTGCCTCCCCAAAATAAGTCTTTTGGGATATTGACTTTAAGCTGGCTACTAAGAAACAAAAAACTCAGAAGGAACCTTTGACCTCCCCCCTAACCTGCTGAAAGACATCCAGATAGAAACATCTACTTGAAGAAGGGAGCATCAAAATATAAACTAAACGTGGCAGGTGGAGAAATCCAGCAAAACTATTCTGTGAGACTCTCCTCAGTGTCCCATTGTTTCTGGGTGGCCTGCAAGAACCTGTTTGCCACACATTTGCTCTTTCTCATCTGCCTATGAATCCCCTTCTTTCCCTTAGAAATCCCAGACCCGTGCCCCCTCCTCAGTCCAGAATGGCATATGATCTTCCACTGCCCAGTGCCTCCTTCCGTCTCATTCTTATGGCTCCCCCGCATGTTCATCCATAATAAATTCTGGACATTTTCTTCTCTTAATCTGTCTCATGTTAATTTAATATTAGCTCAGCCAGAGGAACTTAGAAAAGTGGGAGGAAAGTTATTTTTGAACCCCCCACCCCTATTATTAACATCTTGCATTGGTGTGGTATATTACAATTGAGGAACCAATATTAATACATTATCAATAACCAAAGTCCATAGTTTAAATTACAGTTCAATCTTTATCTTGTGCATTCTGTGGGCTTTGACAAATTAATATTGTTGTATATCCGCCATTACAATATCACACAGAATAGTTTCACTGGCCTGAAAACCCCCAATGCTCTGTCTATTCATCACTCCCTCCCCACTAACCCCTGGCAACCACTGATATTTTTACTGTCTCCATAGTTTTGCCTTTTCCAGCATGTTATAGAGTGGGAATTACACAGTATGTAGCCTTTTTAGACTGGCTTCTTTCATTTAGTAAGTTTAAGATTCCTCCATGTCATTTCACAGCTATAATGGAGAGCCCATTTTTTTTTTCAGCAATGAGTAATATTCTCTTGTCTGGAATATACCACAATGTATTGATCCATTCACCTACTAAAGGATGTCTTGCTTGCTTCCCATTATGAGTGAAGCTGCTATAGACTGTATGACCTCTTTTAGTTATAGCTCTCCCGTCCTATTTGGAAAGCTGCTTTACAGTTTTCAAAAGCCATTCAGATGTCACCTGCCTGATGAAGCCTTCCCCAAGCCCCTACATAGTATAAATCGCATACATGCTTCTATCATAGCCATCACATTATTGGGTAGTTGCTTTATCTCTGTCTTCTTCACAGTGAATTTCAGGACATTTTACTTTCTACTGAGTTACTTCACTTCCCTTTGCTACAGTTTCCTTGTCTGTAAAATGACAATGACAGAATTATTGTGCGAATTAAATCATAATACATATATTTAGAAATGTATATATTTAGAATAGTACCTGGCACAAAGGATATACTATATAAAATTTAGCTATTATTGTTTTTTATTATTATTACTAATCTCTGTATCCATAGCAACCATCATGTAGATGCCACATAATAAACAATTTTTGAATCCATAATTGCCTCATAATGTTGTTTGATATGTGACCGAATGTGATTTATAATTTAAAAAAGTAACTCTGAAAGACTCTTAACATCCATCATTATAGGAGCTACTCACATTTTTGCTCAGCTAGTTTAGTGAAACGTGGAAACTCTGGGTTGGGTTGCTTCGGTGATGGGGCAGCAACCAGTGTTGAAAGCTGACAAGGTGGGAAGAAGGGAAAGAACGAGGGGCGTTTGCTACTTGTAAATCGAGACACTTCATGTCTCAGTCTTCTGACTTGACTCATCCGCTCAGGAACTGACTCAAACTCAACATACTCAAAAGGTTCTGGTGAGTAAACTAGAAGGTTAACGCGTGACTTTCCCATGAACTCTGTCACTGCCAGGAGGAGGACGACGGTTTAATCACCCTGACTTGTGCATTCGTTTTTCTCCCTGTAGGAAAACTCGACAACATGATCACACCTCAGTCTGTGGGTTTGAGGACATTTCACCAAATTTATATGCAACCTGTTCCGTGTGTATAAGGAACACAAAATTACATTCTGCTCTTTTCCAGCAAAGGATAATGAGGTTGAGCTGCACTCAGTGTGGGCTGGGCACCCAGGAACCCAAGTCTCATGTGAGTTCAAATAATCCAACTGCCCCTCACTTTTGTTTGTGAAATGGGTGTGGGGACACCTACTTCTAACAGTGGTTGTGGGGTAAATAAGGGAGGCATTTCACACTAGCAGGGGTCCTGCCACCAGTTCCCTGTCCCCTTGTGTCCACCCAATTGACCCGGCAGGAAGGGCCTGAGGACACAGACAAGGCTTTTGCTGCCCAGCACCCAATCCCAAGTTCACTGCGTTTCTCCCTGAGCCGTGTTACTGGCAGCTAATCCACCTAACACTGAGACATAACCAGCTTTTCAAAAGTTGAGCCAAACATTAAAATTTCTCAGTTGTAACTGCCTTTATACCACCCCTCCCCACAGTTCAGAACACTACGCTTAATTGTCTCATCTTAGCAAGTCATTAAATATGAATTTGCTCAAGTCCTTATTTCTCTTCTCCCCTCAGCCTTCCTGGAGATTTTACCTGAATTACTGATTTGCTTTCCTTCATTAAAGTCTGACTAGTTTGTCTTTTGTTTTGCTAACGCGTACAGCAGGTGGCCCTGTGGATTCTGTGTCTGAACACCAGCTGTGTCCTTCTTGCTCTCCCTCACAGAAGAGATCTGGTAATAAGACAGGTCCAAGCAGCACAGCAGGTCTAAATGAGCCACTTTTGAGCAGGTTGAACAATTGGTGTCTTAGCCTGGGTTCCCTGAAAGAAAAGAATGAGATAGTCTTCGGGGCAGGTAGATTGCGTGTTGGCAGGACCTGTCAGCCCAGGGACAGGAGTGAAGGACCAAGAGGAGAAGCGGAGAAGGAGCGAGAGGCAATGCACGTTGCCATGCCAGCCACTGCTCCAGTGGAAGGTGCCCCATCCGAGACAGGTTCTTTCCCATGGCAGGGCCTCCATCACAGCAGGGCCTCCATCCGCAGCAGTGGCTCCTTCTGTGGTATTTTTGGAAGAGCTTCCCGACACACGGCTCCAAACTGTCCTCCCCAGGTGAGGTTGGATGGATTTATCCATCGGCTCTACCCCTTATCTAGAGGACCTCACAGGACTAGGTCATCAGTTGTAATGTAGGGGAGCAGGTATATGAGCACCTCACCTGTCCTCATGAGGACCTCGGCCATCTCATGCTCTAGCACCAGGAGCTGGGACAGGAGGCAAGAAGCCAGGCACGGGTACTGGTGGGGCAGCAGCCCGAAGCTGGCAGAGCTTTCCTGGAAGTACAAGGATTGGTGTAGAGCCCTGGAGAGAAAATTGCCGTCTATATCATCAGTCACTTCATTTCTACTTCTAATCTAATTTCACAAATGGCACAACCCTTTTTAAGTCTTATATGGGATGCTACTCATTTCCAACGAAGGGTAGAGGGAAAATGAAAAGTGATTCCCAGAGCTACTTAATGACATTCTGGGTGCTGTCAGTTATTTCAGAGAACATTGTAAAACTCTCCACAATAATTCGAACCTGTGGTTAAAAATACCATTGCACACATTTAAGAGGAGTATTGACTTGGGGAGGAATGGAGGTTAAGTCAAGCAGTGGCGAGATTTCCCCGCTCATAACGCCTTAGGAGAGTTTGCTTAAAGCACAGAGCCGCACTGAAGCTGTCCCATGGATGGCAGTAACTGCCTGAAAAGCTTCGCCCTGACTGCACAGGGAGTTGGGTGACTTCCACCACTAGATGAGGGAGGTGGTGGAGAGAATGGATGCCACCTTACACAATAGAACAAGTGGAGCCGGGGACAATCGTTTCCTCTGGCAACGCAGGAATCCGTGGTCAGCTTCTGGATTGGCTTGAATGTGATTCAAAAGGAGCATTTATGTATCTTCTCAGCGTAACAAGTAATTTAGAGTCTAAATTTAAATGTGCAAAGTCCTAGAGGAAGGGAGGTGATTCATATACTTATCACATTTTGGCTAACTGTGTTTTTGAACAGCAGGAGGCAGGATGTACAGGCCAGGTGTCTAGAAATCAATTGCTGGGCTCCCTTAAAAGCCACACCCCTGGTGACTGACAGGAAGAGGTTTCTATTCAGATCTTGGAGAAAACATGACCTTCACCATGTAAGTTAAAGAATGAACATCGTGCAAGTCCCTCAGGAGAAACAGACCTTTAGGCCACGGAAGCGTGAGTTTCTCACTGTATAAACTATAGGTGATGTCCCATTCTGAGGATGTTTTCAGAAAAAGAGCAAGACATTAGGAGAGCATGGCAGGATAGTTGCCTGAAAAGAGATGGTCAAACGCCTTAAAAACAAACAACTAAAACTTTAAAATGAGTTATAATTTCTGGAGGAGAATCGGCCGTGTGGTATTTCTCTATGCTATTTCTAATTCAAGACCATGTAAACTTGGGCCACATTGATATCCTGGATGGCACAGTGGAGTATGAGTGGGGCCTGAGAAAGAGAACGGCAGGAGGGGATGGCTGTGGAGAGAACGTTTCAGGGCAGTGGGCGAGTGTGGGTTGAAGACAGAATCCTGGAGGTGGGACAGACACTGGAAAGGACCATTTATAAGACTAGTCATCTGTAGACAGTATGGGTAGCAACACAGAAGATAAAGTATCGAGAGAGGACCAGACAAGGTCAAGGCATTAAGGAACAAAGGCAATTTAGAAATGTATTTCAGAGGCTGCAGCACTGTATTGATAAAAAGGTTATGCTGAAGGCACATTTGTAGGATGAGGGATTTAGTTGCGAATCTATGGACATATTTGGCTGCAGCTCAATAAAAATGATTAAGGGTAAGCAAAGAAAGCCATGATTTTACTCTCCCCCTCCAATAATGACTGAGAAGTTTAACCTTTGCAGTTCTGGAATTAAAGATATGGCAAAAAAGTTCAGGCTGAGCTTGACAATAATAGAAAAAGTAAGATTGGGGAGGGAGATGATAGATAGATGATGAGAGAGAGAGAGAGAGAGAGAGAGAGAGAGAGAGAGAGAGAGAGAGAGAGAGAGAATAGATATAAATAGATAGTTGATACATACAGATGCTGCTCTGGGAGGCATCCGTATAAAGCCAGCCTACCAAAATGTTTATAAAGTGATCAACTTCCTTCTAGAAATTCTCATGAAAAATTTAAAACAATAAATTTTAAAAATATAAAATGCTTTAAAATTGACTTGGGAACAGGGGGTGGAAGGGAATGCAGACCACATGGAAGACAAATTCCAGCTAAGGAACACAAGAGAAATTAGAGGTTGTCAGCTTCCAGTAAGCAAATAAAATGATGCATAGAAAGGATCGTAAACTTTCCCTTAAGTGCCAAAGGAGAGCGTCACCGTGAGACATAACACAATTTCCGTGTTTCCCTGAAAATAAGACCTAGCCAGACCATCAGCTCTAATGCATCTTTTAGAGCAAAAATTAATATAAGACCCGGTCTTATACTACTCCAGCTGGCACCCAGGCATACAGTCAGCCTGTCCAGGGGTACAGTGCTGTGCTTATGTTACCACCACTGCAATGATAATTACCACCCACGCCTCCTATGCAGCTCCGTCTGCATATGGCACTCAGCCTGCCTACCCAGCTTATGGTCAATAGCTGGCAGCCACTGCACCTGCAAGACCACAGGATGGTAAGAAACCCACTGAGACTAGTCAACCTCAATCTAGCACAGGGGGTTACAACCAGCCCAGCCTGGGTTATGGACAGAGTAACTACAGTTATCCCCAGGTACCTGGGAGCTACCTCATGCAGCCGGTCATGGCACCACCACCTGACCCTCCTACAAGCTACTCCGCTACAGAGCCGACTATTATGATCAGAACAGTTACTCTCAGCTGAACACCTACAGGCAGCTGAGAGGCTATGGACAGCAGAGTAGCTATGGTCCACAAAGCAGTGATGGCAGCAGCTACCCACTAGTTACCTCCCCAAACCAGGTCCTACAGCCAGGCTGCAAGTCAATATAGCCAACAGAGCTACAGGCAGCTGGGTTCATCCTGATAGGACCACCCTCGTAGCACGGGTGTTTATGGGCAGGAGTCTGGAGGATTTCCCGGACCAGGAGAGAACAGGAGCATGAGTGACCCTGATAACCAGGGAAGGGGAAGAGGGGGAATTGACCATGGAGGCATGAGCAGAGGTGGGTGGGGAGGCAGACGCAATGGAATGGGCATTGCTGGAGAGTGAAGTGGCTTCAGTAAGCCTGATGGACCCACGGACCAAGGACCAGATCTTGAGCTAGGCCCACCTGTCTATCCAGATGAAGGCTCTGACAACAGTGCAATTTATGTGCAAGGATTAAATGACAATGTGACTCTGGATCATCTGGCAAACTTCTTTAAGCAGTGTGGAATGGTTAAGATGCACAGGAGAACTGGACACCCCATGATCCACATCTACTTGGACAAGGAAACAGGAAAGCCCAAAGGTGATACTACAGTGTCCCACGAAGACCCGCCGACTGCCAAGGCTGCTGTGGAATGGTCTGACGGGAAAGATTTTCAAGGGAACAAACTTAAAGTTTCTCTTGCTCAGAAGAAGCTTCCAATGAAGAGCACGTGGGGGCAAAGGGATACCACCGCCACTTTGTGGAGGTCCCGGGGGCCCAGGAGGTACTGGGAGACCCATGGGTCACATAGGAGGCCATGGAGGAGACAGCAGAGCCCACCCCACCCCAGAGGACCCTGGGATTCCTGAGGGAAACCCTTTGGAAGAGGAAATGTCCAGCACTGAGCTGGAGACTAGCAGTGACCCAATTTGGGGTGTGGAAACCAGAACTTCACCTGGAGAACAGAATGCAACCAGTGTAAGGCCCCAGAGCCTGAAGGCGCCTCCTACCACCTTTTCAACTGCTGCATGGTGACTGAAGCAGAGGTGGCCCTGGTGGCACGAGGCGAGAAAGACGTGGCCTCATGGACAAGATGGTGCCAGTGGAATGTTCAGAGGTGGCCGTGGTGGAGACAGAGGTGGCCTCCGTGATGGCTGGGGCATGGGCTGAGGTAGCTTTGGCGGGATGGCCCTGGGGATCCCTCTGGGCATTTGATGGAACAGATGGGAGGAAGAAGAGGCAGGCCTGGAGGACCTGGAAAAATGCGTAAAGGTGAACACTGTCAGGAACGCAGAGGCCGGTCCTACTAGACACAGAGACTGTGCAGAGCTGCACTGACTACCAGATTTATTTTTTAAACCAGAAAATGTTTTAAACACATAATTTCGTACTTATAATGTTGGCCACAGCATTATGATTATTCCTTGTCTGTACTTTAGTGTTTTTCACCATTTGTAAAGAAATATTATAATGAGTTAAATGGTTAAAAAAAAAAAAAAAAAAAAAGGAAATACTGAAGAAATCCAAAATCATTACTTCAGGAATTTTATAGCTTGAATTGCATTTCTCCAACAAAAACTATATTGGTGCCTAGGCCCTAGTACCTCAAAATGTGACCTAATTTGGAGAAAGGGCCTTTACAGAGGTAATCAAGTTAAAATAATGTCATTTGGATGGGCCTTACTTAATCCAATAAGACTGGTGTCCTTATAAATAAGACACAGATGGACAAAGACACACATAGGGAGAAAGCCATCTGAAGGGTAGAGTGACACTGTCACAGTGAAGGGACACAAGAGGTAGCAGGCAAACCACCCAAAGCCAGGAGAGAGGCATGGACAGATTCTCCAAACAGCTCCAAGGAGAGGTGTGATTTGAGACTTCTAGAACAAAGACAATAAATTTCTGCTTAAGCCCCTCAGTTTGTGGTACTTTGTCAGAGAAAATAATATGAATAAACATGGAATTCAACATGTTTCCTAATTGACAAACCATAAAAATGTCAACTTTCTACAAATTAATTGATAATCTTAACAAAATTACAACTAAAACTACACTGGGAATTTTCTGAAACTTGAAAAAATGATATAAAGTGTTATCTGTAAAAGTGTAAAGCATTAGAAAAGTTGATAGTTTGGGAGGAATAATAAATGATAGCAGGCTTGTCCTATTATATAACAAAACATTTTAAAGTTTAGTGATTAAAATAGGGTAGAAATGTAGGATTTGTTCAAATATTTCTTATTGCAAGTAATAGAAAACTGGTTCAAACTAGCTTAAACAGTAATGAAAATGTTACTGTTTCATATAAATGAAAGATGACAGCCAGCTTCTGTTGATGTTTTATCTAGAAATTCATGATGACATCAGGGCGACAGCTCTGTTTCTCAGTGGCTCTCTCTTCTGCCTTCTTCCTCTGTCAGCATCATTCTTGGACTGCTTTCTCTCACAACGGCAAAATGACTGTGTGAACTGCCAGGGCTTAGTGCTTGTCATTCACATCTAACAAGACAGATTCATTTCCAAGGCGATGTTTCACATCATGCCCCGCATCCATCAAGGAAAAGCCCCACATTTGCTTCTAATGGACCATCCTGTCAACTAGCTACCCCAGTAACAATCACAAGGTCAAGGATATCAATAACCATCTTTCAACTACATAAAACGTTTTTCTTATGCAAGTATAATTGGAACTATAACAAAAGGACACTTGAAATAATAGGGAACAAAAAAAAATTGATAGAATTCCAGTAACACAATCTCTGAAAAAGACTTTTTAATAACAAATTCAATTATTTCAATAGATTGAGGGCTATTCACATTTTTAATCCATCTTGTCAATGTGGTATGTGTTATTTAGGAATCTGTCCATTTCATTTTAGAAAAACTTTAATTTGTCAAACTTATCGCCACATACTTTTTCACTATCCTTTTAATATCTGTCATATCTGTAATGACATTCTCTTTTATTCCTGATATTAGTCATGCTTTCTCTCTTTTATTTTTCATGTTCAGTATTGCTTTTGGTTTATCAACTTTATTTTTCCTTTCAAAGAATCAATTTTGGTGTGTTAATCTTCTCTTTTTATTTGTTTTTATTTTATTGATTTTAGCTCACATCTTTCTTATTTCCTTCTATTTATTTGGGCTTAATTTCCTTTCTTAAAAAAATTCTAACTTCTAAATATAAAAATCTACACAATTGATTTTAAACCTTTCCTTTGTACGAATATGAACATTTTAAGCTATAAATTTGCCTCTATACACTGCTTTAGCTACATCCTATAAATATTGACGTGTTCAAGTTTAATTATCATTCTTTTTGAAATATTTTCTACATTTTTATATTTTTGCTTTTGAGAGTTTTTATTTCTACTGGCAAATGGTGGGGGGGGGGCAAGGCTAACAATAATAGCAAACATAAGTAAATGGCAAAGTCCTTAAAATCCTGGTCCCTGGTCTCTAGCTCTTAACTGGCTTTTGGCCTTTAATTTTTATAATAGGATTGGGATGAAACGAGGTCATTAATCCTGTCTCCTCACCCCACACCAAAGTAGAACTTTAACCATGGTCTTGCTGATTTCTTTTTCCATAATGATCCCTTTATCCAGTATTACAGCCAATGGTGAAATTCAAACCAAGTGCACAATGACTGACTTTTTTATGAACCTTGAACCTGGATGACTCAGTTGCCCTGAAAAGCTAATACTTTCCGTTTTTGGTACTGTTTCAGAGAAGCCATAGGAATCTTATAATAACCAGCATGAGATTGGTAAGGATTAGTAAACATAAAATCTAAGTATTCTCTTTTACAACAACAGAGAATAAAGTAAAAACAAATTAAACTATCAGAATTACAGAGAAAACGCAATATTTTAGATTTGCTTAATGAGGTAATGATTCACAAGGCACTGAATTTTCAATTATCAATACAATGAACTGATAAAAATTTTCTCCTTAGTCCTGGAAAATCTTTAGGTTTAGTAGTGCTGATTATCTCCTGCACAATCTCATTTCATTCCTTCGGGCAAGTTAATAATATAAAGTCCCTTACTTTGAATTGTGTTTTTCATTTCTTAACATTTGCATAAACTTTGATCATAAAAATTCTGACATTAAGTATCAGATAAAGTAATCCAGTTTTAGCCAGGTTAAATTAATTCATCAATGAAGATTAAATACTGTGTTTCCCCGAAAATAAGACTTAGCTGGACAATCAGCTCTAATGCATCTTTTGGAGCAAAAATTAATATAAGACCTGATCTTATATTATATTATATAAGACCTGGTATTATATTATATTATATTATATTATATTATATTATATTATATTATATTATATTAATATTATAATCATTATATAAGACCTGGACTTATAGTAAAATAAGACTAGGTCTTATATTAATATTTGCTCCAAAAGATGCATTAGAGTTGATTGTCCAACTAGGTCTTATTTCCAGAGAAACACAGTAAATTTACTGAGCATATACTGTTAGTGAGTACTAGGGCTGGGGCTGAAATCTAGGCCACTTGCTTTCCTGGCTAGTGCACTAATGCATCACACTTGAAGTACAATGCATTGTGTCACCATCAAACAGTCATAGGATAGTAAGAGCTTCAAGATCACTAATGACTCCTTAAATTGCAGTATGTGAACTGTTGGTATCAAAATCTTGTGCTTTGGGGGAGAATGGATTCTGAGTTAAAATGCAGATTTCCTGGCCTATCTGACCTTCCAAAGTGGAATATTTGGGGTATGGCTGAGGAACCTGAATTATTAATACTTACAAATTCCCAGATGATTTTACACACCTATTTTATCTTTTCTGGGGCTATTGAAACATAACCACATAGCCTCTACTGAAATATATCTCCAAGGAAGCTCTTTACCTGCCAAGCTTGCCCAGTCCCTTGTTGGGCAGAGTGTGTAAGCTCAGCAAAATCCCTCTTTTTATTACTTCTAAAAAGTGGTTCCGTGGGGATATGAAATACAGAATGGGGAATATAATAAACAATATTGTAAAGATTATGTAAGGTGTCAGATGGGCACTGGGCTTATCAAGGGGATCACTTCATAGACTGTGTAGATGCCTGACCACTGCGCTGTACAACTGAAGCTGATGCAGAATAATATTGTATGTCAAATATATATATATATATACTCATTTCACGGGAGGTGGGAGGTGGAGTATAGCATAAGGAAGATAGTCAAAGGAATTGTAAGTTATATAAGATGACATAGGGATCGTAGCCTGGGGGTGGGGGGTATCATTTGGTGAGGGGTGTAAATGTCTAACTATTATATTGCTCTGTATACCTGACACTAAAAAAAAAAGAAAAAGAAAAAAGAAAAAAAAAGGGATTTTAACTTCTTGGATCAAAACAGAAAATGTTTCCTTCCTTCCTTCCTTCCTTCCTTCCTTCCTTCCTTCCTTCCTTCCTTCCTTCCTTCCTTCCATATGTCATCACCAGGGACTTTAATTTTTCAAACTTGATACTTTATCATTCATTTTCAATTATTTCAAACGTATAAAAAGCAAACAAAAAATTGTACAATGACACGTGTATCAGACTCAAACCTCACGTGCTTCCAGACTTCCTCGGTGCCACTGCTTCCGGAGCTTCTAGCTGCTGGCTCTACCTCAGTCTTCTACACCGGACTTTCCTCTGGCTCTTGTGGCTCTGCTGCCTGGGGCTGACCAGTCCCTTGACCTTGGCATGTGGGGTGCTTCCCTTGGCCCTCCTTGTGTAGCCAGGCTGACCGGCAGTACCCTGGGGGTTCTCGCTCCTCTTCCTTCTTCCAGACTCGGATCCACCTACCCATTGTTGGGTTTAGATCTGGTATCAAGTGGGCTCCTAGTGGAATCCAGTAGATTCAATCCAGGAGGCAGAGGGGTACTTGATCGGCCTCGGGGTGAACTCTGACCTGGGAAACAGGAGATGGAAGAGAAGTGACACATTTACTCACTATCCTGTCTCCCTCGCATGGACAAGTTCACAGCTTCTCTTTACTGAAAGTCTTGTGAAGCCCAGCACACCAGCCGGACTCGGCTGAGAGCAGCGGATGCTGGTGCCTGAGCGAGCATGGATGTGCGCCTTTTTTGGACCTCTCCAGCTGCTTGGCTGAACCAGGAAAGCCTTGCCCGAGGCCATATTCTGGAGAACCCACGCCAAGACAACACCAGGGGCAGTGGCCAGAGAGCACAGGAAATAGTTCCTTTCTTGCTATTACACCTAGTATGGCATATAAATGATTTATTTTTCTGTGTGTAGAACTTGGCCTGAGCTCATTCTAAACTTAGCCTTCATGTCATTTTTATATGCAGGCAGTCATTTCATAATTTATACTCTTTAAACAAAATAATACGAGTTTCTACCAGTTTCCTCACTGGTGAAACCATTGCTTAAATGTTTTTTTTCTGTATGTATATAAATAAAAGACAAATAAACTGACAATCATCTGGCTATAAATGTTTATTAATTTACAATACCTTGCCAAGGCTTCTGCTCCATTCATCTTTATTTTTATGTAGGAAGGAGGCCCTTAGTTTGGTCATATTAAAAGTTTAAATAGATATCTCCAATTTATCTTTCTGCCAATAAAGTGTGTAATTATCTTAAGCCCATCTATTACTTTGATTTTTGACATTATATCTGCCTATATCTGTGCCCACATTTCTAAATTTATGTATAAAATATTAGCTCATTTTAACACACTTTGAACATTAAGTTGAAAATAGCAGGTAACTCAGATTACAGTGTGCAATAACTTCATGTTTGGTGGTCTTTTAAAAAAATTACTGACTTTCCAGTTTCTGCATATATGTTAATATACTATTGTTCATGTTAGGAGTGTTACACTTTATGATACATAGTGGTGTTAACCAGGTCTATAAAAAGTAAATTCTTTCTCGACATTCAAAGACCCATTTTGCAATGCTTAATGCAGAAGGAGTGCACATTTGTCAAGTTCACAGATTTCTTGGAAGAAAATAAACAGATTTTATGATGTGTGGAGGGAATTAGGATACATTTTGGGTGTGTGAGAGTTGACGGATGAGAAAGGCACATTCCGGGATCCTTTTTGCCAGTAAAACACCACTGACATGCTAACATGTAGGGTTCCTGGATCCCCGAAAACCTTTTCTCAACTGACAATATCCAAAATCCTTAAGAAGAAAATGTGAACCCCAATGATCTTAATCATGATGAATATTACAACTGGAACTGAATTGTTTAGCCATAATAATTTATGAATAGCTGTGAAAACCAATGAACATCCTATAGAGCTCCATAAAGAAATTAGATATTAAAATGAAGATGAAATTTCCCCTGCAGTCTTGGACTAAAACTGACGCTTGGTTTCCTTATTCAGAAATAGTGTGCTCAGTGGTGCATTTTGCAGGTAATTATTCATTTGATAGTCACTTCCAGAATCCCCCTTGTCACAGAAGCAGAATGTTGGTGCGCAATGGTGGTAGTGATCAAAACTTTTGTAACTATCTGCTTCCCTGTTTCATTTTTGCTAGGTCATAAAGAACAATCTCTTATTTCTCAAACCATTCTGGCTATAATGGGAAAAAGATTTAAAAAGAAAGCAGGCTTCTTATAAAAATGTCCAGCTGTCCCACTAACCAGTGCCGTGACTTCAGCCAAGCCATTTAGCTTGCCGAGACTCCTCCATCAGAAATGTGATTGCTTTAATCTTAGTATTACCGCTTGTTTCCATATTGAGTTGTGACATTATAAATACTCGTGTGATTTTGTGAACATGGGACTTTAAGGATTTGTTTAGCTACTGTTCAATACTCACGTTAGCCACACAATTAAATACTGACATGATTTTAGAGGATGTGATAGGTTCAGACCTTGTCTCCTTAAGAAACGTGTGCTATTAATACATATGGCTATTAAAAGCCCCAGGTGCCATCCATTCGCTTCTATCAAGGTCAAGATGCTCCTTTCCCAGCTTCTATCACAGATATTTCAGAGTGTTGGGAAGAAATGTTATCATACAGTGAGGTCATCCTCTTCACAATAGATCATCACGAAATAATTTGGGGAATGGCTAACCATCCAAACTTTCTCCATGTTAAGTTTACATGAATTCCAGGTTTGGGTAAACATAATAAATACATTTCTTTAAAAGTCGTCTTTGACTGTGTCCATCATAGATGAGACACTAACCACATAGTGATGACCACCAGAAGACCTTTCCAGCAATGGGGGCCATATTGGTTAACACGTTGCATACGGTGGGGTTTAAATCCCTCATACCCCTCTGTTCCGGCAGGTTTTTAAAAGAAACTACTTTAAAATGCACTCTTCTCTTTAAAGCGTAAATGCTTCTATGTCATTTATTATTTTTCTATAAATAATAGATTCTACAAATAAATTATCCTATAAATAATTATTCTACAAATAATTCAATAAAATATGCGAAGTAAAAAGAGTCAACAGTGAAAACGAGAATTCTCGTTATCCGTCCTTAACGCATGGCTCAGAAAAAAACGAAGATTCTCGTGATCCGTACGCAACGTGTTAATTCATCCAGAAAGCTGGTGCATAAGAAATAGGAACATTTCCCTAGTAAACCAAGATAGTGACAAAATGTGTAATTTTCAGATATGCTTTTACAACAAGGCAGAAAGCACTTGCCTTACAATATGACTTTTAACTGAGTTTTTGTAGAGTTCAGAACAAACCTCCTTCTGCACATGGAAAATAATGACCTTCAGACCAAGAAGGAAGTGCCATTTCGTGCATTTGAAGAACGTCAACTTTAACTGCAAGATTCTAACTATTTCATGGAGTTGGATCAAGAGATGTTTCTGGGGCGGGTGTGGGGGAAGGGAAGAGATGGCCTGAGAATGGCAGAAAAATGTCTGCTAAGTGTTGAAACAGAAATATGGAGACATTATAATATCTGCTGTGAATGTTTGACTATTTGTCTAATACAGTTTTTAAGGGATTACATTTCTTGAGTTTGAGTCAGGCAGCCCTGAGTTTAATCAGAGAAGTAGAGAGCCAGATTGTGTCTGAGATTCATGTGAGATTTTGTAGGAGAGTTAGTAATACCCATAAAGAGAAGCCCCTCTTCCCTGTGAGGCCTTGGGAAGGTAACAATGAGGTGTCCTGCTCTGATTGTCACCAAATGGTGAGGACAGGCAGTGGGTGGGTTTTAGAATGACCAGCTCTGCTCCCTCACTCTTCCTCCAACACTGATGCCCCAAGTTCACTGCGAGAGGGCGCTCCCTTTCCCCAATTCAGCCTCTTTCCCTCTCTTCTTCCCTGAGCACTCTGTTACCTCCCAGGGTTCGAAAGCCAAGAGCAGTCAATCAGGAGAGTCTACAAGAGTCTGCAAAATCCAGGGGACCACGGGAATTTCTTCACTCACCTGTCACCTGTACTGTTGTTTCCTGTCAACTCTGACTTTGGCATTATACACTGAAGACTCGAATCTATCAGATGTTATAGCCTAAAAAATGATTTATTCCTCTCCACTGTACACTTCCTCTGCAGTGTTTCCTGGCAAAGGGGGACATGCTCTTTGATGTTTTAGGAAGCTGACCTGATTTATTTTATTCAGACTCCTCAAATATAAGATCACCTCCCTGAGTAGGCTCAGAAATGCCAGGGGAGGCCAAACTGCTTCTTTCTCCCCAATAAAAATGATACCAAGTGTGCTCACTTTGGCAGCACACACAGTAAAAAATGATACTAAAGCCCAATGCAAAACCTAGGTACTCCAGTGCTGATGTCGTGCTGATAAGCTGAAGAATGACAGGTGACACCCAGCACAGCCCTTGCACAGAACAAATGTCAAGCAGCAATGAGTGGTTAGTGCCCGGCTCACGGTGTACACTTCTCTTTCCTGTTATCTCAGAAGACAGACCCCTGTTGCTACGGGGAAATGAATTTGCCCTGAGCTTTCTAAAATGAGAGCTGTGTAAAAATGGAACAATTTGATTTTTCTGACATTCGTGGTTTTCAAGAAACCTGGATGACCCCAAAACAGGTAAATGACAGGGTGCGGTAGATGGTTCAAAATGCCTGCTGTGATATTTCACAATCATAAACTCAGCAAACTTGCTTAGGTACAAAGACGTCTGATGGTGGTGATGGCTCGGACAGTGTTGGATGGACTTGTCCATCCAACATGTTAAATGCTCAGCGTTTTATGGTGCATCCCCCTTATAAGTGAAATGGAGACAGGAGAGGGTGAGAAAGTTAGTTAAATAGTTTAATCAGAGCAGTTTTACAATTCTAAAATTAACAAGCAGACTTGTAATAAAAGAGCTCCAATGTTTGCAAAATGACCTTGCTTCCATTCTGAATCTGCCTTTTTATTTGTAAAGATTCGCATTACATTTAAAAGGACTCAGAATGGAGTGACTGATCTGATCATCCATGTTTTCCCCGATGCAACTGATGACGTCCCTGAATGGATATTGCTTCAGCTTGGATATTAAAAAATGGCCCGACAAGAAGTCCTTAACCAACAGCTGGTCACAGGTGGCCGAAAGAAAGAGAAAAACCCACGACGATGTCAAGTGTCAAGTTCATAATGCAACACGTTGTTGGTGTATGACACTGGCTCCAGCTAGACGTTAAGTCCACGGCACTTTACACTATGAAGATAATCCTCGTGGACCTTCTCTTGTGTGGATCAACTTGCAACTGAAGGTTTTCTCTGTTCATTTAAACTTGCATAAGAACATGCAGTGAGTTATTTCTTTTGAAAGTGTGTTTTTTTTTTGCAGTCTTGTTTTTATAGAAAGAGTTCATAAAGTTGCAAGGTTGCATTGGAGCATGACTGAAACAAGGGCAGGAGCAGATGGGGAGGGCGTGTGTGAGTTCAGCGGATGAGAAGAGTCCCTGGTCCTGAGACAGGCTACCCGTCTTTTAAAAAAGTGCACAAACTGCTTTTCTTACCCTCCCCCACCAAAGAAAAAGAAGAAAGGAAAAAAAAAAAAGAAAAAAAAAAAAAGTCACAAAACCAACCTAAGGAAAAAAAATAGTCGATGTAAAGAAAATAAAGATGTGTTTTCATGCACGTATCTTCTGCATAGTTCAACCCACATATAGTAAGGCACTATTTCCCTTCGTCACTGGTGTCCACGCAATCTGTGAAGTGCTGCAGTGCTCTGGGACCCTCATAGTTCCTTCCCGGGTAGAGAAATGAAGAGGCCGATGGGTGTGTCTGCCGCTTCTTTGTGAATGTCCCATCAATCAGGGGACTCCAGGCGTCTCCGAAGGACATCTGTCTGTGTTATGATCGAGTGTCCAGAATGGCTTTCTTTCCAGAGTTCCTATGTTGTCTGTGTATGAGTTTAGATTATTCGTCAGTATTTATTCTCAAAGAAAATACACAAGGTGGGGGGAAAGCACAGTCAAATCCTCAGAAACAGAGCTTTACTGCTCCCAGAAAGCATGTAATGCTGGCAAGTCACAAAATCAGCAGGATGTTTGTGAGACAGAGAGAGACAGACTCAGAGAGTCAGAGAGACAGAGAAGGTTACAGAGGCAGAGAGAGAGAGAGAGAGAGAGAGAGAGAGAGAGAGAGAGAGAGAGAGAGAGAGAGAGAGAATGTTTGGGTTTTCAGAGGTGATCTGGGTCTGAGTTAATTTAGCTGGTCTTCATACTGTTTCCGGAAACAGTCCCCTGCTGGGAAAAACTCCCAGCATCTTTCTTGATACATCTTCCAGACATAAGATTCCTGTAAAAGTAAAGGAAATGTATCAACATCATGTATTTCCCCAACATCTGTGTGTCCCCACAAAATAAAAGAAACATTTGCTGTTATATACATCACATACGCATAATTGTGTAATCACACATATACATAGATGTTATTGGAGAAGCCCAAATTCATTCAGATAGTTCCTAACTATATCAGACCTCCCTTATTTCTAGTAATAAACTCACAAATAATCACTCTTCATCCTGAACATAACATTGTGGTATACGTTTTTGAGGGTTCTTTAAAAAATATTATCATTAATTGTATCCTTTAATTTCAAACCATTAACAACTGGAAGTAAATTTTGTGAAGAGAGAATTTCAAGTAGCCTAAGAAAAACCTTAGACATTTAAGACACAATTATTTTTAGCTGACCATAGTACTGTGGGTTGAAGTTATTTGAAATCAACTGCTACCTGATTATGGATCAAGGACATACTAATGATCAAATGCCCGACTCAGCATATTAGGCTAATAAGAGTTTATTTTTTATGTTAACATTTACTTTTCTACAAAGGTAATCTTTGCACACTCATGCAGGATAACAGAAATTTTATATTAAGATACAATGACTAATACCATGTTTCCCCGAAAATAAGACCTAGCCAGATAATCAGCTCTAATGCGCCTTTTGGAGCAAAATTAATATAAGACCCAGTATTATATTATATTATATTATATTATATTATATTATATTATATTATATATTTTATATAAGACCGGGTCTTACATTAATTTTTGCTCCAAAAGGCGCATTAGAGCTGATTGTCCGGCTAGGTCTTATTTTCGGGGAAACATGGTATCCAAAAGTAATTCCACATCTTCATGTGTGCAATGCACACATGTTGTTCTGACATGTAGGAGTTTTCTCCCCATCATTTCTCTCAGGAGATGGTCACTGTTTACCTACCTGTCCTGTGTGTTCTGTTTCATCTTTATTGATGAGATACATCAGAAAAAACCTACAGAGACAGAGAGAGTCATCAGGACCGACCATGTGGGAATCCCGGCGTAAATGGACGCTCTGGTCTGACTGCGGGCTAACTGTTCCCGCTGGTGCCAGAGTCAGGAATGGGTCAAAAGTGCAGGACACAGCATGCCATGGGACCAAAAGCTAAACCTTCTTTTAAAGTATTTCTCCAAAGGAGCTGAAATGTGTGCACAGATCAAGTTACACCTTCTGGGAGCGGCTCTGTGCTGGGTCCGTGCCAGGCCCCACCTGCAGCCACGTCTGTATTTACTCACAGGGCAGGAATCACGATTCCCATTTGAAAAACCAAGGGTTAAAAACGTTCAATAACATGCTAGTGTCACACAGCTGTGAATTCCAAGGCCCACCTTTTTTGGGGGGTGTGTGGGGGTCTCCAGTGCATCTCCTCTGCTTGATACTAAAACTGGGTCAAAAACAGACCAAAAATAATATTTTCCCAAACTGCAGTTTTGGCTACTCCCAAGTAACAGCCAAATTTCCATGTATAAAAAAAAGAAGCAATTTTTAACTGCATTTCCAATAGTCCCTAAGAGATTTGTGGGTCCTCAAAAAAGAAGAATGGAGGGTCCCACATCTCTTGGAAGCAGCTGGAGGATTCCTAATGAAAACAGGTATGAAGCCAGATATGCCACAAGGCTCCCTGTCTCCCTGAGCAGCTCAGGTCGCATTCTGCTCATCCTCTCCACTTTCCGTGTCTTGTTCTAGAAGGAATCAGCTTCACTTCCTAAATCCACCTGCTCCTGAGGGAAAGGGAACCCCTTGCTGTGGGTCTTTCTCTCAGGGGTATGTAGAGCCTGAGCTCAGTCAGACAAAGGAAAGGAGGTCATCTTTCTCCTGTTCTCCAGCCTGCGAGGTGGGGCTGCGGGTGTGGGGAGGGGCCAAAAGTCAGAGACAGGCACACTCACAGGTAATTGGCCAGGTTGTGCTCCTGCAAGGTGTGCGTTTCAAAGCCGTGGGGCACCGTGTCGAAGTAATCATTGCCTATCCCACAGATGAAGCACTTGGTCTAGAAGAAAAAAAGAATGTTAAAATGTCAGAGTGCAGAAAGCAGAACAAAAGGAGAACACTCAGGGGCAGCTGCATTTACTCATTATATAAAAAGATCACCATGGAAGGGTGTGCCAAGTACGTGCCAATTTCCCTGTTGCCACACTGTATCTCGCTATAGGATTAAGTGACATAGATGCCGGCAGCAAGGAGTAACAGGTGCAGAAAGAAGAGCACGGATACTGCCAGCTGAAAAGTAACATACTGGCCTTATTTTCTCCAGCCTTAGTGAGAAGGCCCAGGCTTGGTGAACACGCTTATCTGTGACATTGAGGAAAGTTATCTAGGCAAGATTGAATGTGTCCGCCACTGAAAATGCAAACGTGTGTCCCACATGGACCAAGTGTGATGACCACGGTGTAAAGGTACAGATGACCTCCTATGAGAAGGACCAAGCCAACACCAAGCCACGAGGCATTCAGGGGGGCTGGTTTGTGCCAGGCACTGTGCCAGGTACACAACTTACTGAAGGACACATACGGGGATAACTTCTAACTCTAGGAACCAAGTGCCCGCTCTTTCTGCTGCCCTCGTCCCACCATGCCTCACTCCACAGCCTGTAGGCAGCACTTCAGTCCTGCCAGGTGCAGGCTGGCTCCATGGAATCTGAGAGGAGGCAGGCCACCCCTCTATTATTAGAACTTCACATGTATCAACTCAAATGAATTCAAGGACTGTCGACTTTGTGAGGCTCCAGCTGCTCATCTTCCCTGCAAATCAGAAGCTGTTTATTTAATACCACTGGTGGCATGTCTACGATGGCTTAGCTTCTAGGGCCTAGAATCAAGATGATTAAGACAGTCTGTAAAATTCTCTCTGCCTACTGCTCTGTACCTGCCGACACATTCAGCCACCAGGTCTTCACACCACTCAGTGTCTCCTAACTAACCAGGTTCACACCTACCAGTTTCACCCAGGCACCTGCTCTTATTCTGGGTCAGCTCTCAGGTACTCTGTGTGTCACCACGCAACCATCCTCTGGTGACTCATGCTAGAAACCTGGGGCTTACCCCTGCTTGTTCCAAACTCTTTGTCCTCTGCATTTGGCCAACTGACCTAGAGAATGCCAATGGGTGCTTCTCCACCCCCAGTCTTGCCAGTTCCTAGTTTACTCCCCATCTTTTAGACCTCTATTACCTTTTAATATGTAAGTCTGATCACCTTACTCACCTGCTTAAACCCCTTTCTTATTGCACACAGCCCATAAGTTCCACTGCAAATTTTTCAGATGAGTTCTTAGGCTCTGACTGAGCTGGCCTCACACAGGCCCTCACTCTCTCCAGCCCCATCACTAGGAGGTAATGCTTCATCCTGAAACACTTATGCTTCCAAGAACAAATCTGCATAGCAAATTCCCTAAATCCCGAGTTTTGGTATACAAACCTCAGGTGGTGACATTCTCATAGATTCTAACACGAATGGTGACCCTGGAGATGTACATGGTGGGGACGGTGGAGAAGGTGGGAGCAGTGAGGACGGTGGAGACAGTGGGGATGGTGGGGACTGTGGGGATGGTAGAGACAGTGGGGATGGTAGGGATGGGGGAATGGCAGTGAGGGAGGTTACCTACATAGTCCTGCTCTCTCTCTCAGACCCAAACCTCTGCAATCTCCAGGCCTCAGCTTGGGATCCCTTGTCTGAGGAGCTTCCCTGATTATCCAAGAGGAATTGAGACACCAGCCTCAGAGGCCCCAGCACTCAGGGTTTCCTCCCCTGAGGGCATCCACGCTGCTCTGTATTCACCTGTTTACTTATTTGTTAGTGAACCCCCCCCCCCCATTTTGAATGGACAGCCTTCTGCTCCCTGATGGGTGCATGGTGCCATATGACTGTTTGCATGGACCCAGGCCCCCCACAGATCCAGCCTCAAGCACTGCTCAATTTTGTGAATTGCTAGAATGTAAAACAGGCCGAGGAAGCCACACCTTATGTCCTTTCCCCCTTCTTCCCACAGTCAGGATTCCTTGATAAAGAGAATGAGGAAAATGTGTTCAGTCAAGAACAAAAAAGCTGAGAAAGAAACAGAGAGACTGACCTCCATGTCTTCTTTGACTTGTTCCTGTTGGTCTCTCAGTTCGCCAAAAGCATCAATAATTAAACCTAGTGTTAAGCAAAGATGCGATTTAATCTTTATCAATCAGAGAATCATAATTAAGTTCATAACTCCTGGCTAATCCTTCCACGGAAGGGAAACTGTGCGGCCAGCCTGGGAAATGCTCAGAACGTGGGAAAAGGGAGCACGTACTTGATGCTCCTACAGAGACGTGGTGTTCTCTCTTTGGGGGTGGGAATATGTGCAGTTACAGGGCCTACACTCCCTGAAATGGGGCTAACAACGAGGTGACAGAGCAGGAAAAACCTTCGGTTAACTTGGTATGGAGACCGCCATACCAAGAAAGAGCAACCGAGATGTACGGTTGTATAGTACAGAAAATTCCACTAAGAGTTTCATGCACTAATGCTGGAAATCCAACATTACTGTATTAACTGTGAGGAATGTGCCTCCAATCATTTTTCCACAAGTTTCTCATAAACTTTCCATGACACTGTCTGTTGCGGCAGCCGGAACTTAACAGCTGCTTCTCTCCTGGGACTGGTTGGCTGCACGTTTTCTTCCAAATGTCTTAATGACTTTGCCCTCTTACGAAACACATTACCGTTATCCTCAATAGACATAAAAAATGGATCATGATTCCTTTAAGCCTGTTCATGTACTACTGTACTGAAAACAGTACCATTTATGCCTGTAGAACTTGGAGATAATATCACTTTTATTGACATTTAAGCCAGGAGAAATGTGTAAGCAGAAAAAGATAACATGAGTGATTTTTCTGAGGGAGAAAAGCACCACACTCCACATTACCACGGGCAAAAGGAAGAACTAACGGGTCAGTGTGGAACCGTGGTTGTAAGTGAGGGCTCAGGGGGTTTCGTTCCAGCCCTCACACTTTCCAGCTGTGCCTTTGGGCCAAGAGACTTAGACGCCTTACTGCTCATTTTCTTCAAATGTGAACACCACCACCATCTCACAGGGCTCCTTAAATGTGCATCTTTTTTTTTTTTTAACGTTTCAACAACACTATGACTCCAAGATTTAATCCATCTCCACTTGATAGACCCAAATAGTTAAACAGCTCACCCACCCGGAGTTGTAAAGGCTCGTCAGTGACAGGGCTGGGAATCAAAGCCAGGTAAGTGCTCTTTCCATTGTGTTATGTGAAAGGAGGCCAAATGGACCTGTATCCATCTTCCCCTAGACCCCAAGAAGGCCATGCTTCTCTGTTTTCCCCTTCACAGATTCCAAATGAAGAAAGGCTGAAAGGGAAAGTTCTCCCCAGCTTTTCCAGAAAACACTTGACACGCTTACCCTCCCTTCAAGGTCAGGGAACATGATGGCTCCAGCTCTGCATCCTCACCTTGTATGATGGCCAGGAGGATGACAATTACAAAGAAGAAGAAAGTGATGTCAAAGATGATACGGTAGATCTCGTATTCGTCGCCGGCGGGATCTTCAATTTCATCCCCAATGCCCCCTCCGGCACGAACCCCAACGTACATGTGGAACATGTAGCACTGGGGAGAGAGAGAGAGAGAGATGCCGTCACTTCCTACCATCACTTCCCGGAGGAATGTTCCCATTTCCATCCCACGGCCTCAGGCTCTCTCTCCAGCTCCCAATCCTTGCTCTGGGGACTGTGAGATTCTCTGCATGCTCTGCTGCCTGCTTTTGTTTCAGCATCTGTCATTGTCATGCAGACTCAGCCCTCACAGTCTGGTCGGTTCACAAATGCTACCCCGTACACTCTCTCAGCACCTCTGTCACACCTCGCAGAAAATGTAAAAAAAAATGCCTCACCAGCATCTGGCATACGTAACCCATTAAGATCTCATTAAGATCAACAAATCTGTATTGAATTGCATTGCTCATTTTTTTTTTTTTTTTTTTAAGCATCACAGACCTAGGAATGGGGAAGTAAATGCCCAATGTATAACGCAATGGAGTCTTAGAAATTAAGGTAGAAAAGACAGACTTAACACTCATACTCTCCTCACTTATGTGAATATGACGCTGAAATATTTTTCTACTCTAATATCTAGAATAAAGAAGAAAGACACAGGGAAGAGACAGGGAGGACACTGCAGCTCACTGTTTAAACCCGGAAACATTAAAGCATCCCACGATAAATAGAGCACAAGTGCCCACTGTGGAAAAGGACAAGCTTTGGGGCAGGGCCCCCCCCACCCCAGCACGGTTCACATTTGGGGTCCGATGATTCTTTGTTGTGGGTTCTGTCCTGTGAATGAAGAGTGAAAAGATATGCGGGGCCAGCTGTTCTCGTGGAGACCGCACAGCCTCAACTCATACATCTCAAATTCTCAGATCACCTTAAAAAGCACCAAGTGCTGGCAAAGAACAGGCAGCAAGGTGACACCCACACACTCACAGTTCAACAGCTAATGTATTGATAGATGCAGAATATAAAAAGTTTCCTGTGTCCGATGCCTGGAATTGAATGAGCAGAATTAACTAAAGATTGTGTCACTCAGCAAAGAGGCTTGTCAGTCTGGCACACAATGACCCAGGAGCATTGCGAGGCCGCTGTGCCCTGCCCCTCCAACAGCTGCTCTGCTGGGTCATGGTCTCCTGCACAGGGGCCAGAAAGCCCTTCAGAAACAGCCGATGAGACCGACGGGGTGAACCTGACTATGCACCGGGTCTCCTGAAAACGTGAACATTCAGATTTCAGGGCCAGCTACTGAATCAGTCTCTGGAAGTAAACGTTTGAAGGCAACCACTTTAAAAAACACCTTGGGATATGGCATTCATTTCTTAGTGTGGCTAAAACAGTGCTTGAAATGGTTAACAGTGGATCTCTGGGAAGAGGAAACCTTGTTTTCATATATTCTCATGCATACTGCTGTAATTGTTTTTGCCATATGCATTTCTTACTAAGGAAATATTGGGGTTATATGTTTTTCTCCAAATCTGTCCTCATATGTACTTAACAGTGGCCACAGGAAATTGATAGCATCATTCCTGCAGCTGTGCCCTCTACTTAATGAACTAACAGAGGCCATCCTTTCTGGCCTCACCATACTCTGCTTTGCTTGTGATCCCCGTCTTTGAGCAAGGGACTCCATTTGGACAATCTACCTGGCTCTGGTCTGGCACCTCTCCATGTCTAAGTCTGGCCCTCAGGTGCCCACACCAACACCCATGGTGGGCCAGCAGTGTCACTGTAGTTCCCAGTCTAGGCCCTGCTTGTTTGACACTTACAGGACTAAGACCATCCAGGTGGTTCCTCCTGCTAATTCCTGCTGACCAGGACTTTTGTGGTTGTAGGCTGCTTCCCGCACAGAGTTCTTCTATAGGGATGAGAATGTATTGACTTGTTGCATGAGCAGGATGGTGGTATTCCAACTCATACATCCAACTCTTAGGAGCCGGTTAATATGAGTCCATCCTCAAGAGAATGATTCGCTGTTAGTTTGTAGACATGGATAGTCGGAGACCAAGGATGAGACTAAGTCACCAAAGCAAATGCCTCTTCTTTTCAGTTCTCTGGTCAGCTGTCTCGCCTTTCCTAGCAGTATCCCCATCTCCCCGGTCACCTTCATTCTGTGACCACCCTGAAAGTTTTGAGAAAGGGATTCCACCGTATTTCAATAACAAACTGATGGCTATGATGCAAAAATAGGTACAGTCTTGTGGATTAATTATCGGGACTCGATAAAATACCAAATGTTAAAAGAGCAAAGTGCACAGTACACCTGTGGGATTTTGATACTGATTTTCCCACTCTGACCCTCCCTCCACGCCCAGGCTGTCCCCAGAACCAGCAGAAAGTCACCCTGGTTCCAATGTGAGGCAGGGTGACACCCACTAACATGGCCGCTGAGCTCTCAACTGTCAGATGATCATTCTGCTCCCGAAAATGGAAATGCTTTCATCCACCTTCCTTTTTATAGAATCTGCTTCAACCTGGATAATAAGAGCTGGCGAATGGAAAGGAGTAATTCTGCAGGACAAAATATATACCCTGTTCAAAAAATCCTGGTAATCGGAAAAGAAGGCGGCTCATGTTACAAACATTGGGAACAGGCAGTTAATTCTCAAGGTGTCCTTATTCTATGCCCCTCCCCTCTCCACCTCCTAAAGGGCTTCATCCTTAGGAAACTCAAGGGGAACCAACTTCAGTGGATTGGTGGAGATCCTTGTAAGAGTTTTATGTCAGCAAAAAAAAAGGAGAGCCAGAGATAGAGAGACAGAGAGATTGAGAGAGGATGAAGTAGAAAGACAGGTCATTTGTTGGGAAGGTGGGATAAAATCAGTGATTTAGAACTATTACCTAAACAGCTTACCTCCTGAGGAATGTACTCTCTCTCTCTCAACCACCTGGGAAGCTTTTTCCAGAATACACGTCTTGATCCCCTCCCTGCAGTTTCTGGTTCTGGGGGCCTGGGGTGGATGTGTAATAGCTGCCCTGGTGATTTCTCTGTGCATCTCAGGGTGAGAACCCCTTCTTTTTTTTTTAAATTAAAGTTTATTGGTGTGACAATTGTTAGTAAAGTTACACAGATTTCAGGTGTACAATTCTGTATTACATCATCTATAAATCCCATTGTGTGTTCACCACCCAGAGTTGGTTCTCCTTCCATCACCATATATTTGATCCCCTTTACCCTTATCTACCACCCCCTCACCCCTTTACCCTCTGGTAACCACTGTTGTCTGTGTCTGTGAGTTTTTGTTTCTCATTTGTTTGCCTTGGAGAACCCCTCCTTTTGAGATGTATGCCCCTGCCCACCCCTTATAGATTCTGAGTCAGGCTCCCTGGTCTCCAGCTACAATCAGCTTTTGTCCAGGACTTCAGAACTTTAGATCACTTTTCACTTTCTCCTCCTAAATTCTTGCAGAAGAGCTTCAAGTTCCCTCAGGATACTGATGGTTTAATTAGATTCCTAGGCTCAAAACACCAAGATCCTAAATAAGCAAGGAAAGAAAGAAAGAAAGAAAGAAAGAAAGAAAGAAAGAAAGAAAGAAAGAAAGAAAGAAAGAAAGAAAGAAAGAAAGACAGTGAGGTGGGGAAGGAAGGAAGGAAGGAAGGAAGGAAGGAAGGAAGGAAGGAAGGAAGGAAGGAAGGAAGGAAGGAAGGAAGAAAAAAAGAAATGCAAATGTGAATCGCCAGGTCTGCACAGCCATAGCCACAGCGCCACCTGCTGTAAATTCTGGAGCACTTCAGGGTGAATCATGTCCCTGTGAAAACCTGCACTTGTCCCTTCAGACCCCAAGAAACAACCTGAAACAACAGGCCACGGAAACTCAGGGTGATGTGGATACAAGGTGAGGCGAGGGAGGAAACCTCGTCTCTGTGAGAACACTGGACTTCACCCTGTGAAAGGGAATGTGAGGGAGACAAGCACAAAGCAGGGATTCTCTCTGGAGAACTGATTCAATTACACGTGCCACTGCCGGCCACACTGCTGTCCTGCTGGCCGCTTGCTTATACCAGTCTCTAACTTCATGAACGTGACAGTACATGATTGGTGACATTTTGAACGTGGTTGGCGTTTCAAACTTGCTGCACAAGTATTGGTAAGAGGCAAACTGAACGGGGTGTTTAGACCTGACACTGTAAGGTCCGTCCAGGTGGTGTGGCCCCTGAAGTGGGAGTTTTGTGGACAATCAGCTAGATGGGCCTGTCTGGTCTGGTGATGGGCAGCAGTGAGCAGCCTCAGCTGAGAGGCGGCTGGTGTCATGCAACTGACTTTCCTCTTGAAAGAAAGCAGCAACGAAGCTGTGCACGGACGATGCCTCCAGCCTCGCCCAGCCAAAGGCTGCACAGAACATTTCCTGTGAAAGAGAGATGTCAGCACCCACACAGAGCTGAGCGGGGACACTCTCACCCACTAGGACAGAAACTCCTCACACTGAACAAAATCCAGGCCTCGTTCAGTCCCGAGCCCACAGGTGGAAACACCAAGACGCCTTCTTTCCTCCTCCTGGCGTGAGGCAAACTCTCTACCTTCTCTCCCCACCTCCCATGTAATCGGGTAAAATCAACCAGGTGACGGCGGCCGTCTCCTTAGCCCACCTCTTGTCCAAATAATGCACAGCTTCTTCAAACGAACAAAAGCAGTGGGAATTCACACAGGAACAAGAGTCCCATGTGGACATCTGTGATGCTATTAGCACCACGCAAACAATGTCAGATGTGACTCCTGATATGCAGAAGAGACCAGGACGCTACAGGGGTCTTCCTGTGGTAGTAGAAGGGTCTCAGGTGACATACTGTCCCCAGCATCTAACACAGGCCACCAACTATCACCACCTGACATCACCCCTATTCCCACCAGTCCTGAGGAAGTCCTTGAGCACCACACCCTCTGGGATTGCGCAAGCTCAGTGCAGCTTTCTGACCCGAGGCCGATGGATTTTGAGACTTAGAATCATGAGATGTGTCTCCTCGAAGGGAAATTGATCTCCCCAGAGTTACTGTAGGCAAATGACCTGAGGTCAGTACTTACTGACCCTCCTTCATGCCCCGTCACCACCCCCAGTCTCTGCTCCCTGACCCTGGGCAGCTGCTACCCCATGTCTTTAGCATCACCGGATAGACAGAAGGTGGATATAAAGGCAGCTCACAGGAGGAAGATGGAAGGTCTCTAAAGTCTCCTCCTTCCATGGCATGGAACTGGTGGGGATGTGGGGACGCAGAGGGGTGGTAAGTGTCACATGTTAGTGACCCTGGTGGTGGTCACTACTAGTGACCAGTCTCTTATTGCATAAGTTTTTTCTCTCCCTGATCTGTGGTCCTACTCCCCGTAGGAACCCTTGTAACAGTTTCCTATGTTTCCTTCCAGAAAAGCTGTATGCAATTCTAGCGTATGTAATATATACATTCTAGCACGTTGGAGTGTGAGTGTAGTCTTACACAATCAGGATTCTATCACAACACTCTTCAGTGTCTTGCTTTTTTCCCCACACTTAAGTGTAATTTGTATGTCCTTCCTTAGCAACAGGTATAGATTTATCTTATTTTTAAATAGTTATGTACATTCCATCATATAGATTTACCATGATTGATTCATCAATCAGCACTCTATTGATGATAATTTAGATCATTTCCAATTTGCGATAGCAGCTATTCTCTTTGAACATACATAGGCCTATTGGTGAATAGACGTTTAGGTCAATTACTAGCAATGGAACTCACAGACCAAAAGGTACTTAAAAATTTGATAGATATTGCAAAATTTCTCTAAAATTGCGTTAAATTCCCAACAAGTGTTCATGAAAAGTGCCAGTTTTTCCATCAATTCAACAACTCTGGGCATTAACAAACTTTAATATTTTGCAAACCTGACAGGTAAAAGGTGGCAACTGATTGTTTTGATTTGCATTTCTCTAATTATGATAGACGCTAAACATCCTTCCCTATTTATAAGCTGACTGAATTTATTTACTGTGAATTGTCTAGCCATATAATTTCCTCATTTTTCTATTTGCTCATTTATTTCTTCTTACTGATGTGACGAGGATTCTGTAAATTAAGGATATTGGCCCTCTGTTATAGTGTTGAATGTTTTTTTCCCTGTTGGTCATTTGTCTTTAAGACTGCTTATAGTTGTTTCTTTAGAATGTAAGTTTTTATACTTTCATGGATGCTAAGGTTTTATGTCATGCTCAGAAATACCTTTCCCCATCTAAAAACTGTTATTAATGTTATTAGTTCAAATATCAAATTCTGTTCTCACTTTTATTTTTATTGTATTTTTTTTTTGCATTGAAATATTTGTTCCATGCAGAATTTATTTTGATTTAAAGAAACAACGTTGATATCCATTCTTAGCCATTTTCCCCAAGTGGTGTGCCCATGGTACCAATACCATTTATTGCATTATTTTTCATTCCATGATTTCGAAAGCCACTTTTATCATATTTTTAATTTCCATGTGCATCTAAATCTATTTCTAGACTCTAATCTGTTCCATTGATTTGTCATTCTCCAGCATAAAAACTGTCTTAATTACTAGTCTTTACAGTATTAATAGTTCTCGTTACTCTTTTGGGACATCTATTTTTTCTAGAGTAATTTTAGTTTAAATGATGTCTCATTTATTTACTTTACCACTGCCCCCAATTACGTAGGCATCTCAATTTGGAGCTCAGTGAAGGAGTCATCCTTCCAGCTAGAGGTACAGACTTGATCTAATTTCCCTTCCCTATCTAAGATCTCAGGTATGGTCATTTCTGATTTACCTGTATCAGAGAGGCAGGTTAGAGAACAGTGATAAAACAACATGAGAGCTTTAACATATGCTGATTTCAAAACCTCGACTAGGCAGGTAATTTAAGCCAGATATTCAATATAAAAGCACAAACTAACAGTTCTATTAAAAGATATATTTTGGACTTAATTTCACTTAAAATCACTAAGGCAAATAAATAACTAAGATTTCAAAATGTTCCCCAGGGAGATAATTTTCCCTGCTGCCCTGGAACATATGAACGACAGGTTCACATGAATCCTTCCAGCTATCCCTACTTTACTCAGGAATTCTACTCAGGTCCGGGCTGGTGCCACAGGTGTGCAAAGTTGGCAGAAAAGTGTACGAACTCACCGTTAGCATATCATCACATTTCATATCTGGCGTATCACCGTCTTCACTTTTATTGTAGAATTTTCGGAAAAAGTTGAATGCCACGACAGTATATAGGTATACGACAACAGCTAATAAGCCGACGGTTAATACCAGCTGGAAAGCAATGTGACATTGAATATGTATTAGAAATACGAGTCATGTGACATCAGTGTGCGAGGGGAGCACTCTGTAAGTACAAACCTGGATTTACTGACACGAAGCTAATGGGATCCATACCTCATCTACCTTTCTTACCACCCAGGGGGGGATCTGTTTTCATATTCTCTTCATTTTATCAAGTTGTCAGTCTACTTTAGGCAAAACTTGACCAGTTAATTGGCTAATGAGTGCATACCATAGCTGGGTTATAAATACAATTGGATTTCATTTCACATCCAAATTCATATTACTAATATTAGCAAGCAGCTAAAAATGTTCATTTTTCTATCTTCTAAATATTTGGTACTAGATACTGCATTATGTTCTTTTTATAAGGTCTATTCCATTTAAATTATTTACATTCCTAAGTAAAGCTACCTTATTTTTATGGTAATAACTATGTATCGTGCCAGGTGGGTACTAGACTAGTCAGGGGGATTCATTTTGTAAATTATATAAATGTCTAACCACTATGGTACACCTCAAACTAATATAAAATAATATTGAATGTCAACTATAATTGAAAAATTTAAAAAGAGGGGGAAAAGATGAAGGGGAATAAGAGGCTCAAATTTCCAAGTATAAAATAAACAAGTCATAGGGATGTAACGTACAGCACAGGAAATATAATCAATAATACTGTGATAGCATGGTACGGTGTCAGATGGTTGCTGGCCTTATCATGGTGATCACTTCATTAGGTATATAAATGTTGAATAACTATGGTGTACCCTGAAACTAATATAATACTGTATGTTAGCCATATTTTAATGAAAAACTTAAAAAAATTAAAAATTATATCATTTTTGCTATGATAGTAAGATAGGTTGTAATCTTAAAACTAAGTAAGAATCTGCATTGCTTTTAACATTTGGGTATACACAACTGTTAATAATATGTAATATAAATATTTAAAAATAAAACTGAGAAGTTGTGCTTTGTAAATATAAAGTGAAAGACACTTTAATAGGTGGTAGCCATCACTGTTTGAAGGTCAATTATTTTCAAATGTCACAGTTTAAAAGGTCTTCTTTTAGCTCTATGTAATCTTTTTTTAATTCCAAACTATACCTTTAGAGAATATGTATATGTTAAAAACGTGACTTTCACCTAGTTGGTGAGAATATTTTTCTGGTTATATCACAAGAATTCTAAAACACTATTTTTTATGTCACTTCCCTCGATAACAACACAACCCTTTGCTCTTGATGGCATCAGTATATACTAAGCCTTTTACAGATCACTTTATAATTATCCTGAGAAAACATGTTTTATCAACAGAGGGCTTAATTCACTTCTATAAATTAAGTGCAAAGCCACTGTAAATTTCTACATGTTTACTTATAAGGACTATTAAGTTCTACATACTTCTGCAAATGAAAAACTGATACTTCAAAAGTAAAGGAATAATCACAAAAAAAAGTTTAGAAATTAATTAAAAGTAGCGCGAGATCTTCTGTGTGAAACACACAATAGATTCAGCATCTCAGTTCTCTAAATATATTAGGATCTCAAACCAATTTACTGGATGACTGATGACTCAGCATCATATATTTTTTGTCACTGGACCCACGACAGGCCACACACATCACACTCAGATTCAGACACTAAAATGACAAATATAAGAACAGTGCTGAAATTTAGAACACTAAAGATCATGATAATGTGAATTTACTGTGGACACAGTTCAAGATTTTTTGGAGGGGCACTGATTGAAAAATATACTGGATTATAAGATTCTGGAAAAGAAGGACTCTGTTAATCTAAGTAACATAGCATGTGTCACCTCCCAGTGGACACTTGATAAATAGAGAATGAATCAATAAATACATGCTTCTCAAGTACGTTTATTAATAATAAAAGTTTTAACATTGCACTTGGGTTCCATTAAAACATAAATTGATTATCTGGAATTCAGCCAGTTTTCCTCCAAGTTAAGTATGACCTTGTCAAGTATGAAATATTATTATTCTTTTTGTCCAATTCAAAAGTGAAGAAAAGGTCCCATGAATAATCCAGTTTTGATATATTACATTAAATTAGGAATATGGCACCTCATGTTTCTTACTAACACGAGTGTGTCGGGACACAGCAACACATTTGGGTCCCCACAGTGTCACGTGGAGCAAACAACGTATTGGGACAAAAATGACAAGTGTTGTCCCAAGTGCTGAATGTGCAGGGCCTGTGCTAAATCCTCCATGTTCTCAAAAACTCTATAAAGTAGGTCCTCTTACTGTATTCATTTTATAAAAGGGGGAGAAGAGATCTAAAACATTATCAGTTATCCAAAGTCACACAGACTTGAATGCAGGTCTAGGGGCCTCTCAAACTCCTCATGGTTTATAAGAAAAAAAGTGCAGCTCCTCCGTTCAAAAAAATCTTTAAACCTGTATATTGTCATTGGAGATTTGGCTTTATATTTGTTGGTCTATGGGTTTGTTGCCTTTTCAGTGTTTGTAGGAGGAGAAAAAGGTAAATTCTTACCTGTTTGCCATTGTGAGTCACTGATGACAAGATGGTTCTCAACGTCTTGAACCCCATGGCAATGTCAAGAAGGTGAGCAGCGAAAAAGAAGTTGTTATAGTGCCCAAGAATGGACATGGTCATGTACCAGGCAAGGTAGAGGAAGGACTGTGGGGAGGAACCAGGGGAAGCATGTCAGAAAACAGAACATGGGACAATTGGCATGAGCTATTCTGGTTCCATTCTATTAGAATCACCCCATTTACTTTATCTTCTTAGACTATAAACATAGAATTCCAATGATATGATCAGGCCTCCTTTTTATTCAGGTGAGTTGCTTCCACTATTAGAGAAGAAATTAGCGGCAAGACACGTTATTAACAGGTGACACTTCTAGAACACACTTATAAGACTCAGTTTTATGCTCTTAGGAGAATTCTGGGCCCATGGCTGGGTGAGGTGGGGCTAGAGGCAGGAGACTTTGCGGGTGTCAGCAGTCTTTAGGAGAATGGAACTCATGTCCACTCTAAGTCAATGCTACAATGACAGTGAGATTTGGGGACAAAATGAGCTGTGCAGGGAGGAGAAGCACAGAGGCAGGACAGAGGATGGCCTGAGGGTCTGATCCATTCCTGGGGTATGAGGCGGGTGGGAGAACCAGGCAGCGGCCAGCAGGGGACGGCTGAGATCCCACGGCAGAAATTTATAGCTGACCTGTTTGGCCAAGCCTCATGATTTTCGCCAGCAACTTACCAGAGCCAGCAAATGGGAACATAAAACAATCGGTAGTAACAATTATTTAAACTGAAAATTCTAAGAATAAAAAATGTGAAGCTATTAAGCAAGCCAGGACAGTCAAATGTGATGGTCTGCCCTGGCAGCTAGTGGCTTTTAGTAACAGATAATATTCTTCATTATATTTGGATATATACTTAGGCCCTATGTTTATTTCATAGGCCCTTAGGCTCTTGGGTAAAAGAAGAATCAATCAAGAAGAATACAATAATGTATTTAATTTGGGGGAAATTAAAATTTATCACAATGAATGTTTTTAATTTTTTATGTATTTAGAATATTCTTTTTAACATCTACAAAATGTTGATGCATGCCATTGCCCAACTGAAACCTAAATGAAAATACACATTGATGTGCATCTCAGTTTCTTTTCTTATGTACACAGATTTTCATTTTAATCTTTCAGCTATCGAAAGAAATGGAACAAGAGGTGGGCTGATTAATCACATATTTCCGTGGGTCCTTCCCATCTCTGTTCTGATGAAATGAACGGACGTTTGAGTGACTCTCTTAAGTGACCATCTCTCTGCCTGCAGAAGCCTGACACCCAGCCAGTGAGCGAGCTGGTACGCAGAAGCGAAGCCCCTTACGTTGTCAGTGAAAACAACTCCGAGTTTCCACATCTGATACTTGACATCGATGGAGTTCAGGCTGGAAAGACAAAGGAGAAGCGTTTGTACAGCTTCCAGAGCCTGCTGCAGTCACTTCCCAGGGGTAAGCCTGGCACCATCCCAGGAGATTCGTTCTAGCCCAGGTGCTGGGGCAGAGCCGAGAGCTCTGGGGACCATGCATCCCAGAATTTTGTGAGGCTTTTTCAGAGGGATCTTGGAAAACAAACAAACTAAACATCATCACCTTCGTCTTCTATTATTTAAGAAAAGTCCTTTCTTTTTCACTTTTCTTCTCCTCCATTAAATATGAGCTCAGCTCACTTTGAATGTGACAATTATTCCTGGGAACTGTACTAAATTAACCACCATCTGGGCATCCAGTTTCCTCACTAATTTACATTATACATTGGTGACTGCATTCCAACAGAATAATTTTTACTTCAACTAATAAAAATTTGCATAAACTTCCACAGTGATTTTACAACTACTGATTTTGCCAGTGAAAGGGCCTTTTCATTTTTTGTTTCCTTTTGTTTTCAGAAACCTCACCTTCTGCACCCAAGAAGGAATCTATCCTTTCCCTGCCTCCACAGCACTTTGTAGACCCCTCCCTTTACTGTTGTCCCCACACTGTTCCTTAGCTCCAGGTGTATGTGTGTCTTTCTGCCTCTCTCACTAGTCTGTGAACTCGCCAATGCCCAGAATGTCATCTCACAATAAATCTTAACGTAAATATTCATGATCTTTGCAGATTAAAATGCAAGTAGATTAAAACATACCATTTAATTTTCATTTTTTTAGAACTTGCCACTGATTTATGAGCTAGAAATTATAACTTTGTCAGCCTTTCCAATATCCCAGGTAATTGATATGACAGAATAGGATATAATAAACTATAATACAATATTAGTATTATTTTCAAAAGGCCTTCTCTAGATTTACTGTTTTAGTCTTTAATTACTTCTTTAGTCATTTCTTTTAGCTAGGCTAATCTTAAATTATAAGTGCTAAGATAAGCAGTTGCTAATCAAAGCTGACTTCTTAGGAGAATTTTCCCAAACAGTTAAGGTTTGATTTACCATAGCCTAGGATTTTTTTTTTTTTTTTTTTTTTTGGTAAAAAAGTTAAGTTGCTTTTGGGCTACAATTCATTTTATTATTAAAGAATATATTTTTTTAAAGTTCCATGGATATTTACAATGAGTTTCAATATAAGAATTTTTATTTAAATGAAAAATATCATAAGAAACAAATAATCAGGCAATTTGCAAGTGAACATGATTATTTTCCATGAAAGCAAACTATTGGTTGGTGCAAAAGTAATTGCGGTTTTTGCAGTTATTTTTAACCTTTTAAACCACAATTACTTTTGCACCAACCTAATAAAACACAATAAGGGTTTACATTAGGAAGTCTGAATTTCCATGGTAGTTTCTTGCTTTGTTAAAATAACAATTAGCCTTACGATTAGTTATGTCCATGCTTATCATACATTAGGGTGACGAGTTTGCTATCCACATCAGTAAGTAGCATATCCTCTCTGTAGTGCAGTGATACTGTTTGGATGGGGCTGACCACACCCCCGGATGGGCCTTAGCTGCCCTGGGCCAATCAGGGCAGGGTCTCCCCTGGCCACAGGGTCGGGCTCAGGGGGGAACTGTAAGCCAGAAGCTGAGGAGTTTGGTAGATAGCTTTGAGATTTGAGTTTCCCTCTTACTCCATGAAGACACAAGTGACAAAGCATGTCTGCTTTCTGGCTTCTGGTAGCCATTCTATTCCCAGGAGGCAAGATGGCCACCCATTTAAATGTGCACATACCAAGCCCTATATATTTGATTGATAAATAAATTCATGCACAAATAGATACATAAATCTGCCTCATTCAATTGTTCAGATTGGGATAATATTCATATAGAAACCAGATAGTCTTTTGAAACCTGATCTTTCTCATACAGGGACACTGCATTAAATACATGTAAATATTTCTCCTACTAATGTATATCATTTACAAGATCTTTATGGGTCTGCTTTTATTATCCATATTTAAAGGTATTAGTAAACCCCACAATTTCTGGGTACTTTGCTAGGGGTCAAAGTTGCAAACATTTACTATGTAAAACAGTAAGAAATTCCACTAATTTAAAACTAGTTGTTCATAGTAGAAAAGCAGTCTAAAATTTCCTTTGATTTCTTTCAAGCTTATTTTCTAGAGTCACAAACATGACCATGGAAAATGCATAATTCAGTACAATTATTTAATTCCGCATTGCTCATCAGGGACCGGAACACATGGGTAGGAAGCTCCGCCCACTCACACCACAGTCCTTAGATAACATCCTAACAAACGGGACTTAGTTCCCCGAGGACTGTCACCTGCTTCATCTTATACACAGTGACTCAGTCTTTAAGTACACATTTGTTTTCTTAAAGCATCCAAGAAATATTTTGCATCTAAAGTGAAAGTTTCTGTCATATGTCTGCTTATGTAACTACTTTTCAACTGGGTGCTCAGCATTTTTAAAGGTAAAATATGTATCTAAGACAAAATAATATTGTTTTATAGAAACTTAGAAATCTATGCTTTCAAAAGCAATCATTGATCCCTAACTGACTGAGACAATAAATACACAGATGAGAAAGGTTGATGTAATATAAAGGGAAGGTAACTATTAGATTCTTCTAAAATTGCTAAGTGGTTACAATAAGAAATTACATATTTAAAAGCATATATACTGCGAATTTATTCCAGAATTGCAGTTGCTTAAATTCACAAAATAGATATATCTATAAAGATATATTTGTGTGTGTGTGTGTGTGTGTGTGTATATATATATATATATATATATATATATATATATATATACTCACATTATACGTGTGTGTGTGTGTGTCTGTATGCATGTGTGTGTGAAATTCAATTTCAGGTGAATTCAATTCAATAGGTTTACATTCTTTAGTTATAGCATATCATTCCATTACATGGAATAAACTTTACAAATAACAATACAGCAGCATCGTATTTCTGACATATAAAGTCTTTTCTAGTTAAATAAAATCCAATAATCATAATTAAAGGATATGAACTTTGAATATTTCTATTAAAAGGGCTACATAGTTCCCTTTTTCAAACTTAAGAAAATTAACTTCTTTGCAAACAAAAAGCACCAGAAAACAGTCATGCATTGTACTTTTGCATATGTTTGACTTAAGTGACATTTAAGGATAGAAAAGGCAAATTAAATAAAGAGCGCGTGTGTGTATATATATATATATATATGTGTGTGTGTGTATATATATATATATACACACATATATATGCTTTATGTAAATAATGAAAAAGTTACCTCCAAAAATCAATAGAAAAAAAATTCAGTCATTCCACAGCTCAAAAGACCCAGAGGAGTCACAGTAGGCCTTCTGTGCACCCTGTTTCTCTCGTCTCCCTATTCCCCTGATATTGAAGGAATGGAAACCGAGGCACCTGCAAGTTCAGGCTGTTCTAATGTTTTCTCCTTTCAACCGAGACCCACAGGACAGAGCACAGGTGACACTCACACGGCCGACAGGGAGCTGTCTTTCTTTGGCTTCTTCTTCTCCCGGGCGTCGCTGAAGTCCAGAGCGGCTTTGTCCATGCCAAGTAACTCACTGATTCTGTCCCGGCCATAGAACTCTCCATATTTATCCATAACCTGGGGGGCAGAAAAAATAGCATTTTATTGGCCTCAACCATTTTACTGGCCTCAACCATTAAGTAACCTCATGTGTGTCTGTGCGTACAAACATGTGATTATTTTATCCTTAATATATATGAGGTGTGATCACAAAATATGGTGTTTAAATAAGAAAAATGTATTCCAGTAAAAGACACATTGCCATTAATCCCCCTCAAAATTCTCCCCCTCGCTTCAAACACACTTATCCCATCATTCTTGCCACTGTCTGAAGCAGTTCTGGAAGTCCTCTTTTGTCAGTGTCTTTAGTTGCACTGTTGTGGCTGCCTCAATGTCCTGAATCGATAAAAACTGTTTTTCTTTTATGGTCATTTTGACTTTGGGGAAGAGCCAGAAGTCACACTGTGTCAGATCCAGTGAATAAGGTGGATGAGGATACACTAAGGTTTTTATTTGACAGAAATTGCCGTACCAGAAGCGATGTGTGACACAGAGCGTTGTCATGATGGAGGAGGAAGTAAAGACACTCATGAAAGAGGACTTCCAGAACTGCTTCAGAAAGTGGCAAGAAGGATGGGATAAGTGTGTTCAAAGAGAGGGGGGTATTTTGAGGGGGATTAATGGCAATGTGTCTTTTACTGTGACACATTTTTTAAATTTATATATTTACCATATTTTTTTAACACACCTCATATTGCTCTTATATTCAAGTTCACTTAAAAATCTAGTTTATGGCTCATCTCCTGTGATCACACTGCTTCAGATTTAAGCAAACTTACTGCACTTTAAATAATACCTAGCTGAGGAAGAAGATTTCTAATTAAAGAGAAGAAGGCATGTGAAAGGAAGAGGGTGGGCTGAAGTAAACAAGTAAAGAAGTCGAAGAAAATGGAATGATAGAAACTTCTACCAAATTCATACTTTGTGCCAGGAATTATGCTACGAACTTGGACATGCTTTCCCTCACGTGATGGTCACAATATGTAAATTTTGTGTTATTAGCATCCTATTCTGCAGATCAAGAAATGTGTCTTAAAATGTAACATGCCCAAGGCAGCTAAGCTTGGGTAGTGCTGGACTCCCAAAAGTGACCTGCACAGACCACCGCATGCCATTGGGCTGGCCGTTCAGTGACAGGGGGTTAATTAAAACTCCCTTCCTTGGTCTGGAGTGCAACCGTTCAAAACTCCCTGTATCATACTGAGCCTAGAAATTCTTCAGTAACACCTGAACCTGGAACCTTGTCACCATCCTCTGGTCCTCAGTTTAATTCTTATCTAGTGTAGATTCCATGTGCATTGTCATTAGAATCACATCTTAGCAATCCTGCGGCTCCTGCCCCTCTCTCCTTCTGTCATGTTTGGCTGGCTTTGCCCATATGTCCCGTTTTTAGGTCAGTGCTTAGCCTGGGCTCACCACTCACCCTTGAGCTCAGTACATGTGACTCTGTGATACGGCTGCTCTTGGCCTAAAGTTTGTACATCATGAGAGCCCCACATGACAGTGAAGCTAGAAAGGATGGGAAAAGTAAAGAACAAAGAGAGGATCAGCAACAAATGAGGGAAGAGGGGCAGGAAAAAAGGAACAGCAATACAGAGAAACAAAAGGAATGAGAATGATGGGAACGGAGGAGGAGGAAGTTAAAGGAAAAGATCAGCGTTGACCAAGGAAAAATACATAGACGGACAGAATGAGCAGAAATAAAAACATGGCCTTTTATAAATGTGTACAATCAGGTAAACAAAAAGAAAACAAAGGAACAATGGTATTTAAAAAGCCTATGACGTATATACAATGAAATATTACTCTGTCATAAGAAAAGATGAAATACTGCCATTTGTGACAACATGGATGAATCTTGAGATTATCATGCTAAGCGAAATAAGTCAGAAAAAGTCGAGAACCATATGACTTCACTGATAATGAGATATAAAACTAAAAGTAACAAATGAAACAGACAAACAAAAACTCATAGACACAGACAACAGTTTAATGATTACCAGAGGGTAAGGGGGAAAGGGGGATGGTAAAAGAGGGTAAAGAGGGTTAAATATATGGTGATGGAAGGAGAACTGACTCTGGGTGGTGAACACACAATGCAATATATGAGTACAGATGATATATTATACAAATGTACACTTGAAACCTATGTAATTTTACTAACCAATGTCATCCCAATAGATTTAATAAAATTTTAAAGTCTTTGAATATAGAATATTTAGGTTAATTAAAACAATTTGTTTTGCATTATTCTCATAGCACTAAATGGGCCGGTCTGATCAGAGGGGGCGGGTTTCTCTATGGATTGTATTCTCACCCCCATTCCCAGGAGAGCAAACAGGGTACTGCAGTAGGAATGTCACAAATATTCTGAACTGCAATTACAATCTATCTGTTTATTTAACTCTAAATATACAGTTTCCTTCAGAGAAACTCTTCCTTTAATAATGTAGAAGCTCCTTCTTATTTCTGTTAATGAGAATAAAATGGTCAAATAATCTATTTAAAATTATTCTTTCAAAGCTTTTGCCTAATTTTGGTAAACTCATATGCAGTCGTGTGAGGCTACTTAAAATGTCAGGTCACAAGGAGATAGAAACTTGAACCAAAATAAAAATCAATGAACACCCTGCTTATTTCAGCTAGAAAGTCTTGCTATTAAAAAAAAAAAAAAAAAAAAAAAAACACTCAATGTGCTTAATAATGTACTTGATTTAAATCCTTGGTGTGAGCTTTCTATCCAACCTCAGATTGGTAACAAAAACTCTGTGGCTGCCAGTCGCCAACCACCCTCTGAGTAGCACTAAACAAATGGAATTAAAGGGAAAAAACACTTTATTGAACAAGTCTTTGTGGCCACACTCCAGACTGTGTGCCTTGGAGCTAGAACTCATCATGGCACACAGGGTGATGGAGTCAGTCCGACCCTCAGAGGGGCTCCAGGAGTTAGCAGGAGCTAGGGAATAAGATACCGTATTTTACACCATGCAGGGACTGCTACACCCATTCTTTCATTCAAACAAGTGATCTACATTAAAATCCTGTGTGGTAGGAAGAGTAGAGATGACCCGTGACTCTCCAAAACAGAGCTTTGCACCACGATCCACAGATAAACCCCACTCAGTGTTCTTTCCACCACCTCTGATGAACCAGAAGAACAAAACTTCATAAAGCAAGATCTTTACGGTTTATACAAAATAAAGGAAATTCAGTTCTTGGTTGCCAGGCAACAACTTTACTTCTTTAGTATATAGGAGGGTCCGGGCCCTGGGAATTTCTCAGCTGTCTTAACAGCGATGGCTGGGCTCAGGTTACCCAAGTAATCTCAGAGACTTCTCAGCAGCTCTTGCTAATATCTGGACCGAGCACTGATTATTCACCTGAGTCAGAGGAAGGGTGGATGGAGCTTGTCTATGTATTTTGTAGCTGAGAATATGGAGTTCTCACATGTAAGTTTTCAAATTCAAATTCAATTCTACTGCATTTTGAAATGACATTTAACAGGCAGAAAAAGCACACCCCAATATCTCATAGTCCATATGACCCACATCAAATTCAAATCTGAATTGCACTTTAGGGGAGAAAAATAGAGAATTTATTTCTTCTAAGAAGTATTACCTTTCTTTTAACAAATTTGTCCCAGTAGTTGTTGGGAAATGACCTAAAAGACATAAAAGCATGGAAGTAAAGGAGTATCATTTTAACAAATAATAAATAACAATATATTATTTAGAATATACAAAATACTTAAAATAATATGTAAACATATATTCTTCCATTCATGAAAATTAGAAGGAATTTTTTTCCCATCTTATCCCATAGTTTTTCTATATCATGGACATATAAAATATTATGTTAAATATTAGCATATCAATATATACATGTAACTCACAAACAGGCTCAAGGCTAATATTTTCATGGAGAACATCAGCATATTTATTAATAAGCAATCTTGTTACTATTTTATTTACTTATAATGTCTCAATATATACACTTGTCAATTGTCTTTAAAAACTAAACTAAAAATCTGTCATTGTTTTTCCTATTAAGTAAAACACCTCATTCTACCAGTTACCCTCAAGGAAACTTTGATCATGGAACCAAAACGTGACGCTGGCACCTTAACTGGAACAGAGCTCACTGAAGAGGACACACTTAGTTCAATTCAGTATTAACAGCTGAACAAAACACAGAACATTCCGAGTAAATATTTACTATTATTCACAAACAAAGCATCCCCATTTGAACATTCAAAACCTATTAGAAATGATAACTTTTTAAAAATATGCAAAACTAATCATAATAAAAAGAAGATATTTCACCCTGGAGAAGTGCAAACTACTCCAAAAAATATTGTATCACTAACATTTTTAATGGTGGAAAATTCTACTTTGTGATGGATTTCTACCTGGAACAGCAGCTAAGAGTCTGGGTCTTAATCTCACAAGGCTAACTAACGAATGTCTTGAAAAAGTATTTTTCCTGTCTTATATTTTACGTGTCATAATCCTTAGCTCATTTTATGTTAGGCTACTTAATAGCACCAACTGACAGCTTAAAACTTGGATACATTAAAAGTTTGAAATTCAATATCTTTGCTTTTAATGCTCCAACTCCTTCCTTAATAAATAATCTGTGCTTCCTCTCTGCTTTGGGACGAGACGACCCCACCCGTCAGGTGAAACCTCCAGCTGCACCCTTTCCTGAACACTGAGTGAGGAGATAAAGTTCCCTCAGGGCTGTGGGAATGTTCTCAAAGCCCTCTGTGATTCAGGGATTCAGAACACAGAGGGCAAAAATGGATGGCCACCATGAAAAGGCTGGTGGCGCTCAGCCTTCTGACAATATGTACCCATTATTCACCTCTGCTAAACTTGACACATATGCAGGAAATCCAGCAAAGTATTTCATGTCTAGAAATTCGTGAGCACAGAAATGTCTTATGTATTCTTTACTCACTGTGTGTTGATTACAAGTCTATCCCACTGGCCTTTAATATCATCTTCTGAAGGCTGTTCTGTAATATAAAGCCCATCGAATTCCAATTTTCGAGCTACTTCCTTTTCTCGCTTAAAAATAACCAGTGGGACCTACGTTTGAAAAATAAACATTTTAAATTTGCTTAGATATACTGACATCTCCTGTGGTCAATATATTTACAAAACAGTTCCTGGAAAGAAGTATTTCCCATGTTACTTTCAGGCAAGTAAAAATTGAGTGAAAATGAATCGGCTATGTTTAGACAGAAAGAAGCATTTAGAGGTTTTGAAATAACAAAAGAGAATAGATATTATATATCTTCATGTGTTTTTAAACACATAGAGGTTCATATGTAATTGCACTAATGAAATCATGTTTAAATATTAAAAAGGTTATGCAAAATTATTTTCTTTTACATATTATATATGTATCTACACATAATTACAATAGAAATCGAGGCAATAAAATATAGCAATGTTACTAATATAGCAAAATGCATGCTTCTAAAAGATGCAGAGTTTTATTTGAGAAATGTTTTAATAACCCCTTGCTCAGCATGTCCACAAGCTATTTTGAAATAAATTTTAATTTCAACTTCAGCAAAACTCTTTGTCAGTTTGCCAAGATGTCCCCAGAGCACACTGACTCTCTTTTCATGTGGACAGACTTTCCACAAGACACAGACCCTCAAACGATGCAGAGGGTCTGCAAGGATATGAAAACATCCCTCCCATAAAACCAGGGGAGAAGAAGGACTGAAAAGTTTCTGAAGAAACTTTACATTCCAATTTTTTACCCTGGGCCCTGTTTTTTCAAAAGTTCTGGAAGCTTCACGGGCAGAGGCAGGGACAGTGACAAGGTGTCTCGCTAGGAGAAGATGAAGAAGTGGGCAAGGTAATGGGCAGCCCAGGCACTCAGAGACTCTCTTGAGCTAAATTCACAAATTAAACTGCTGCCTTGTTTTCTGGGTGAAATGAGACAAACTGAAGCATTTCCACCCAAGATGTCGATAGATAGTCCCTAATAACAGAACAATCAAAACGAGCCCTAGGTTTGATATGACATATATCTATAGTTCCTAACACACTGGAGCAATGCTAGGAGACGGAGTGAATGGGTCACGTCTGCGGGGTCAAGTTATAGGTGAAATTGGTCATTATGTGAATAATTACCAATATACGAAAGCTACAGTAAGACAGCCCAAGGCCATATCCCTTCCTAGGGCAGCCTACAGCCCATGCCAGGTCACCATGGAGATCAGAAGGCCATGCTCCAATGTCCCAGCCCAGGACAGCCCCGAGGGCGCCAGCTTCAGAAACAGGCCAGGGCTGCCCTGTGTGTCTGCACGCAGCCCACTGTCCCCTCTGTTGCACCCTGCTCCCGCCCGCTCCCCTACAGGCGTTGATTCCTGGGACATGTACTCTCCATCTCACAATCCGCTTCTTCCCCAGACGTCCAACCTGCACAGAGGCAGGGACGCGCACGTGCACACGGGTGCCCGGGCCCCTACCATCTTACCTTCAGGCAGTAGTAGCCGATGATGCAGAAGAAGGAAATGACGGTGTGCAGCACGGCCAGGATCCGCAGCGTGGGCTCCATGTAGCCGCTGCTCTCCTCCAGCACGTAGTGCACGGCGAGGATGCGGGGCGAGCCACTATCCAGGCTGCTGACCTGGGCGTTTTCCCCTGAGCTGCGCACGGGGAGCTCCTTTCCTTCAACCACAGAAGAAGTGGAGACCTGATTCAAACCATTTAAAGTGCAGTCAGTTCACTTCCTCTAAGACGGCAATGTAAACAAGAAACAGCGGAAACTCAGCCTTAACTGCAAGTAGCCGATGTGAAGCCACTGCACAGAGGAAAGACTAGAGGCAAAGGCTGGAAAGATGGCTCTGAAAACCAATGGCAAGTAATGAACACACTTGTAAAATGCCTTCTAATTCACCAGGAGGTATGAGGATCCAACACGGGCAGGAAAAAACTAGATGGCTAAGCTGCCTTCTCAATTATCAAAAGAAGTGCATGTGACCCAGGTAATACCAGTGAGCTATTCAGCCAGTTAGGCTAGAAACACCTTAGGTAACCCTCGGCCGAACCAAACACGCTTCATGGGGCCGTCCTTAGCTGTCCTCAGCATGCGGAGGAACAAATCTGCCGCTGCCTTGCGTTCAGAGATGTGCCCGAACATTAGGTTTCTCTTTCATCAAATATATTTTAGACTGAGTTTAAACAGCCTCACTAGTGGATTTGTGAAATCTCTACTCTCAAATCAGTCTGTTTATTCAAAAACTAAGACGTACATACCTTATAAAAGAGAAGGATGAAATTGATTGCAAATGCGACAAACAAGGCTAACATCCTCATGTTGTAAAAGTTGCGAGCAAAATAGTTCTGGAGGTGAAAAAAATTAGAAGGTCACTATATCAAGGGACTTGAAATTGGCAGACAATTTAAATACAGGATTCGTTCATTTACCCGACACTACTGCCGGAGCACCTACTATGTGCTATGCATCAAGCACTATTCTTGGGGCTGTGGACGTAACAGTGACGGGGTTAGGACCTAGGGAATGGGGGTGCCATTTCAGATGGCTGGTCAGGGAAGGTTTATCTTAGGAGGGGACATCCGAGCAGAAGCCTGAATGCCACAGGGCACAGGTGAAGTGAACAACTGGGGAGCAAAGGGTATGACAGTGAGAGAAGGAGCCCAGAGGTAAAGTGCTGAGTTCAGAGTGACATTGAAGTGTCAGAGGATAAAGAAAGAGGCACAGTGAGAAGAGGGCAGAGTGAGAAGGGCTGAGGTCAGAGAGGTGAGTGGGGACAGTTCTGATAAAGTCTGTGTTGTCTCTTCCAGCACAGTGGTTCCGTTTACGATCTCTGGGGCCACCCTGGCTGCCGTCACCCCTCCCTCACTGGGGGAGGGGCACAAGTGACTTAATCACCCTCGTAGCATCACTTCTCTCATCTGTGAAGTGTGGATAAGACAACCTTTCTCGTAAGTTTGCTATGAAGATTCGGTAAGTTAATAGAGGGAAAGCTGGTTATGACTCTCGTTATTATAATTGGAATTATTATTTTATTCTAGGAGGATCTGAACAAGGCTTGATGTGATCACTTTATGATTTGGAAAGATTATTCCAGTTTCTGTATGGGAAATAGTTGGGAGGCCTGCGTGGCAGCAAGGGGACCAGCTACAAAGTTATTATAGAAGTGCAGAAGGAGTTACATCAATGGTGGTGGCTCGGATGGGGTCGCCCTGGAGAGGGTAAGACTGGGCAAACTCTGGATGTATTTGGAAGAGAGAGCTGAGAAGAATTATTGTTGGATTGTATTTGAGGTGGGAAAGAAAGAGAGGACTTAGACATGATAACTTACGGATTTCAGGGTCTGAGCAACCAAGTAAATGGTTGGTGCCATTTATAGAGCTGGGGGGTGGATGGTGAAACTTAGAGAACTGGATTTAAGGGAAAAATCTCTGGGAGAGATCGAGCATTTATTTCAACATTAAGTGGGAGAACTCTGCAAGGTGTCCAAGTGGCTATGCCAGGGACTTCAGTGTCACAAGGTCCTAGCACAATGACAACTGCTCTCATTTCCCTCTCAGTGCACACATGCCATTTTGGTGATGTCACATCCCACACATGACCCCACCTTTACTGCCACAGATTACTGGACCAAGACTGGCTACCGCTCCCAAATTGGTTCACCCAGGAAGGTGGAACTGCGTCAGAGAGGCTGAGTTAGTTACCCTGCTGTCTGAGCTGGGAGGTGACAAAGACCTAGGGACACAGGGCCCATGGCAGCCTGATGTGGCCATGACCAGTCTCGTGCATACAAGCTGGTGATCAGCGAAAGTCATTGCAGAGTCGGGAGCCTGTGACCCCGAGGCAGAGAGACGACAAGATGTCTTTACTGGCTTTGCACCTGGAGTCACCATGTTCTCCAGGACCCACTGGCTACTTCAGGGTGTGTGGCACCCACGCAGCCTCATGGCCACGCCGTCCATCTACACTTGCAGCCATGCCAACTATCACAACACACCCAATTACTGACTATCAGAGTGATCGAGAACATACTTTATATTCAGTGTCTCTGCACTAAACAATACAGGGGAAGTATAGGTGTTTAAGAAAATAGTTAAAACTATTAATTAAATATACGTATGTTCAAAAATTATATAAAAATATTATATATATGCAGTTAAAATATTTAATTACTGAGTCTAACCCATTTCCCTTATAGGTGAAGTTCTAAAGTACACCGAGTTTCCTAAATGTCTATTTTTGATTCCCAAAGGCTGTAAAACACTGACTATGATTTTGCCTATGATACGGCTTTATTGTAAAGAGTGTTGTTGTTTGTTAGTTTTTAGGTCTGACATTATTGGTCAGTACCTCTTGTAGGTTTATTCTACACACTCACTTCCCCAATTTTTCCTGCTTTAAAAATTATGCATAATATTTATACACATACAAATAAAAAGTCTTTCAAACAAAAATTTTAAGAATTCCACCCTGGATGAACATGACTAGAGATAGAGAATGACAACTTCTTTGTTTTCCAAAGATGAACATGTATTTCATTAATTTGGGGAGCATTTCTGTAAAATGTGTAGAATTACATGAAGAACTATCTTTCTCTCTTCATTCATTTCTCTTTTTTACTTATTTCTATTTAAAGAATAATTTGGAACAGACCTTCTTATTATCAAGGGAGAGTTGGCTCCTTCACTGATGTTTTTATAACTGGATTTTTAATAAAACAGGGATGTTAGCCCAGTTCAGGACCATCAGTAGGAGTCCCTTGTACTCTGAAGGCTCCTGGACTTTGCTTTAATGACTTGCAGAGCCTCACACAGTGTCCTGCACACAGTGGGGCTTCAGGATACATGGGCTGATTGCCCTAGAGTCTTTGTGGGAAGACACTGGATGCTGGCACTCATTACACCCAGTGGGTTCGGGTCACGGGAATGTGTGCAGAGGTTACGGGTTTGACCATCAGGAGCAGTGAACTGACGCCATTCATTTATAAGATATAATAAACACACTGAGATGGGCAAATAAAACATACATGCAGGTCTGACTTGGTTCCCTGATTGTCACCCCAGGGAGGTCAATGACTATTTACTGAGCCAGAGTTATTATTGTCTCACAATATGTCACCACAATATTCATTCTAAAACGGCTTACTAGGAGCTTCTGTTGGTAGGCTATGATTTTCTTCCAGAACGCAGATTCGGGGGGCTCTGGCTCCCCATATCTGTGCGTGTGCAGCGGCCGCAGCCTCTGTTTGCCCTTGTCGTCCTTGGTCTTGTCTTCTTTTTCCCCATCTTCTCCCCTGTGAACACAGACAAATAAATATATGTCATCCAGAAACTAAAGAACAAATGAGTTTCATGCCAAAATACAGCAATGGACAAATATTTGAACCAGAGTACCATTTTTGCCAACTACTTTCTCAATATACAGAGGATGCATTAGAGAATTGCATACTGGAAACCTATGTAATTTTATTAACTAATGTCACTCCAATACATTTAATAAAAGAAAAAAAGAAAATTACTCTCTCCAGTGAACTATAATATTCAAAATTCTAGAATTAGGGGTCAGATTTCTGCTCATCCTAGCCTCCTGCAGATGGATCATGCTGGAAGTGTCTTTGTATCTGTATACAGCACATTCCCTCCCAACTGTACAATAAAACATTTCACTGAGAGTGACAATGAAGACTTTTTATTGCCGTGATTTTCCACCATACTTTAGTTTTAAATTATGATTTAAATGTTCAATCTTTAATTCTGACAAGCCATTAGGACTTAAAATCAGAGTCATATGTGTTTGGTTGTTCACATGTATAAAGGATGTCAATTATTAATTTTGAGGCCAATAATGAAATTAGAAGCACTACAATTTGATGCCTAAAATCCCTCTAGGTACAAAGTACCAATCCTTCATGAAACTATATTTATGTATATGTGTCATCACAAACACAAAACCCACAGACACAAAACCCACACTTAACCTCAACCCATATGAGGCATGTGTAATGTTATTTTTAATATTAAACAGTTGCCATTGAAATAACTGTGAACCCTGTTATACATGTCTACATCTCACTATAACAGTCATTTACATGGCCATTTTTATAACTGATCCAACAGTGCAAGACCTGTGACAATGAGTAGTGCTGACTGCAAAAAACAAACAATGAGAACAGACCAAAGAAAATGCCAGAATAGAAGAAAATAAACTGCTATGTGAGAATAGTGACACTACAGGCACTTAAAATTCTGAGTTCCCCATTTTTTAAAAATGTGCATATAGAATTGTTTAAATATGGGGAAAGGTGTATGTTTCAGTTATTAACAGAAAGTCAGTGTTAGGAGGAAGTTACACATTTTCATTGCCCATATCCAGCTCTTTATTTCTTATTGCTGCCATTACAACAGTGCTCCAGGAGTGTTGGTGAAAATGCAATTCCGGGGCCACACCAGACCTGCTGAACCAGCATCTCTGTGGTGGCGGCCAGGAATGTGTGTTTTTAATAAACTCTCCAGCAATTTTTCTGCGTGTGGCCCCAAGACTAGCTTTGAGGGACTTCTCAAGGACCCTTGGCAATGGCATTCAGAATGTGGGTCTCCTCCCCTCTTTCCAAGGACAGAAATACATACACGGTTTTAAACCAGAACTGCAGCCATCAGTCGTCTGTGGTGAGCCCCCCTTAAAGGCAGTGGGGGCTTTTCTGCTGAGACAGAAACACAAACAGAACCCAGACGGAACAGGAGGAAGACTGGACAGGCAGCCTGGGCAGGTGGGCGGGCAGGTATCTATACTTATCCTCCCAGGACTGAGGTCCTCAGTTACAGCCTGTCCACGGAGATGACAGACATCATCGTGTAGCCTGACAGTCTCCATTCTGTCCCCTAAAGAGACAGCACAAGTGAAACAAGGAAAATATAGAGAAACTACACCTACTCGGCTTTTTCTGGTTCTGATTTTTCTTCTTTTTCTTCCTTTTCTTCCTCTTTCACCTTTTGTTCCTGGGATGAGTCAATGGGAAAAGGAAAAGCAGGTTACACATCACCTTTGAATGAGTTTAGGGAGCCCTGTGATCGTGTGCTGAATTGTGACCTAGAAATGACCTTCTGCCCATGTCGAGATAACGTGCCAGGTGGGCTTTCACTAGTGGCCTGCATTTCCCTTTGTGTGCACTGACCCTCCACGCACAGTACGTGCGGACTTCCTGAGCGCCTGCCTCCCACTTTCTCTGTCCCTTCAGAAATACCCTTCTTTACCTCATTCCTCAACTCAAATCTTACTCATCCTTCAAGTCCAATTAAGTGCCAGGTCTTAACTCTCATCTAACTGCTACTCCAAACCATTCTGATGCTTCCGTTCTCTCGACATGTGAAACCTCTACTGTCTATAGTCTGTGCGATGTAACACTTGATAGCTTTCTAGCTTTTCCACGAAGGTTAGTTATCTCTTTCGAATAATTCTTTCAGGCAACCCGAAAGCCATGACCACACCTTATATTTCCCTTACTTCCCTATGATACCCCATGTGTCAGACACATGGTGAATACTCATAAAATATTTACGGATGGAATGGTTGTTCAATTGACTAATGTCATTAGGGTGGGTATCTGAGCTTACACCTAGTAGTTTAAGCTAATTCAGTAATTTGTAAAGAACCTCCCAAAAGCCAGCTCTGCTTTTTCCACTTCTCTTGGAAGCTTGAGTCACGTGTTGAGCACACAGCGGCCACTGCACGGATGCTGATGTGAAGCCCACATGCTGAGCTCACGTGGCATCCAGAGAGCCGCGGGACATAGTGGTAAGTTACCTGAGATTTCTCTTGCACCTCGGGGGTGGGCACAGGGTTGCTCATGAGGTCGCTGAGGCCAGCATTTGGGTTATGAGGGATGAGTTTGTACTGTCCTCCTTCTCTCTTCAGATCTAAGCCAAATATGTCTGACAGGAGGTCACTTTCCTCCGTCAGGTCCTTCAGGTCCGTGAGATCCTCCGAGGGCAGGGCGGCTTCCAGGGGCTTCCTCTCGCCCTCTTCCCCATCTCCTCTCACCTCATCCTGCGTGGGGTCCGGCATGTTGGCCAGAAGCTCAGCGACTTTGATCTTCTTTGCCCCTTCCACCAGGCTGCCTCCCAGGAGCAGGCTGCAGATGATGCGGGAAAAGCCCCTGAGCACGCTGGTGACGAAGTGCACGAGGCTCATCATGACGCTCCAATAGGAGGAAAAGAGAGCTGTGACCATGTCCCTCACTGTCATCTTCTTCACTTTCTTCATCTGCTTCTTCAGGCTCTTCAGGCTGAGCATCCGCATAAGGGTCAGGATATTGTACCTGAGAGCCAGCAGGGCCGACTTGACGGTCAGAATGGAGAAGAAGCCCATTCTCGGGCCCTGCTCTTCCGGCTTCTCCTTCTCACTCTCCTCTTTGTTGGCTGACCTCTCATTCAAGTCCGACTCGGAGATCTGGGCCGCCAGCTGCATCTCAAATATGGTGTCCTCGCAGAAGTTCACGAAGAGCTCCATCTTCTCCTTCTCGCCGCCCTCGTTGACCACGTCGAAGATGAACTGCCTCTTGGACTCCTTGACCTGGGGCTTCTCCCACTGTGTCCGGCTGGACTCGCTGATCTCAAAATACACCCTCTCGATGCGCTTGGCACTCCCCATGATCTCGATGCGGCCCAGGAAGGGCTGGAAGTAGTTGAGCACGCTCTCCGCCAGCTCCAGGAACGTCTGCAGCCGCGTGTCGTTGGGCATGTGCTCCGAAAGGTTGGTCAGAAGGACAGCCACATTGAAGCCAATGTCCTTTGCGGGCTCGTGGAACCGCTTGACAAACTCCTCATAGTCGAGGGTTTCGTTTTCATCTGTCTCGGCGCAGGACAGAAGGAACTCGGTCTCGGACTGCGTGTAGTGCTTGTGGCTCTCCATCGCTTTGTGGAACTCCCTCTTGGAAATGACGCCCTTGCCATCGGGGTCGTATTCCTTAAATGTGTCAGAAGAGGTCAAATCCTTCAGTTTTAAGAACATGTCAAAGAATTTGAGAATCATCTCCACGTTGTTGGAAGACTCCACAAGCATGTCAACCATCTGCTTGCCGATGGTTCCATTTACCACATTGCCTGGTGGGAGAGAATGACACCCGATCAAAATGAACCCCTGATCAATAAAAAGCAATGTCTATGGAGAATATAACAATATAGACGCTATACACCATCTGAGTCAAGGGTGGCTCCTCGTTCAATGATTATTGTGATTACACAGACACATGCAAAACCACATTTACAAAGGAATTAAACTAACACACAGAAAACAATATTTGAACAAAAGTTGGCTTTTTTTTCTTCCTTAAATTGATCAAAGAAGCAATATGTTTCAGGAAAAAGAAAATGGGCAAACATGTATATCCAAAAGCTTGACCTGAAATCCAGTCTCATTATTAATAAAAATGAGCATTTGCAGAATCTTTCACGATTGAAAAATCTCTCCTTATAGACAACACCTGATTGAATGCTTACATGTCTGTAAGGCAGGTACTTTTTATTAATTCTGATTTTACTATCGAGGAAACTGAGGATTAGCAAGGCTAAATGAATGTACCCATTGTGACATGGTTAGTGAGGGTAAAAAGATTCCCCAAGAGCAAGTTATATGCTCTTTCTGATTTAAAATGTAAAGCACTGCCCTGCATTTTTCTTCATGGTCCAGAAGGTTTATAGTTGGAAAATGGCAGATTACTGATAAGCTTGAGAAAATTCGATAGCATGTTAAATTACAGTCGCAGAATGCTTTCACTCTTTGCACAGAGCATGCTATGCAACATACAGACTGACACAGAAGAAGGACACATGGCGAGAGTCCTGCTGCGTCCACCTGTGAAGCAGTGACCACTGTGGTTCGGAGTGTGGGCTCAGGAGCCGCACGGTGGGCTGCAATCCAGGCCCCGCCATCTACCCCTGGGCACCCTGGAAGGGCTCGCCACCTCTCTGCACCCCAGTCTTCTCATTTGCAAAGCAGTAATAATGATACTATCAAACTTCTGAACCTGATATTAGGATGAAATAAGTACTTAAACCAGGAGCCGCTTAAACCAGGAGCCGGGACATTACAAGAGGTTAATTTTAAGTTGTTATGGCTATGGCTGCTGCTGCTGCTTTTCTTATGGTTGTTTTTCAGACTGAAATTTGAAATGAGGTCATAGTGAAAGGACCCCATCGTGCTCAGAGGGTATGAAGTGGCTGCTACTGAAGGGTTTTAAGCAAATGGTATGTCTCTGAAGTTCCTGCACAGGGCAAGACTCCTGACTGAGTTAATCAAAGTGCAGTTTCACAATGCAGGGGGAACTAGGAAGGAAAAATCAGGAAGGTTTAAGAAGAAAGGATAGGTTACATAATGGGGAACGTTGTTTGGTTGCTGTGGTCATATTCACAAGAGTTCACAGAATGTTCATGTCAGTTTATCATTATCTCCATTTCACGGAGGAAACTGAACAATGGAGGTGAGATTTATCCACTGGTCACGTGTGTTAGCCGCGGATGTGGGAACCAAGCGCTCAACCACTATGCTTACTGCCAGATGCAGAAGAGCAATGTAATAACAGAAAAAGAAGTGGAAATAGAAGAGAGAATAAAAACTGGAGGGGCGTGTGGAGGCAGGATAACACTGCCACACACAGGGGTTACAATGAGAAAAGCTCAGAGCAGCAATTCACAGGGTTGGAGTTTATCCAAATGTCTGTAATCCCTACTGATTACTCACAAATGAATGAAACTTTATATATAATCTTTCTGGAGAGTCTTCTCTTTGGGGCATTACTATGAAGTACTGTGGTTTCATTCCATAGACATGTAAGCTGAGATACGCAGGATCTCTCTTTTTTTAAAAAACTAACTCAAGAGTCACAAAGTCACCAATACACCCAAGCATCTGTTACATCTCACTGTGACTACTTCAGTCTTTGCAGGATGCTGACATATTATCCCTTCAAAAAAGAATAAAGGGAAGTTGAATGTGGACAATGTAAACATATACGTCAAAACTACCTTCTAACATGGACAGCAACATGACCACCATGTCCTTCTGAAGATCCATTAGTTCTTTTAATAGCTCAATTTGACTGGAATCCTGAAAATATTAACAAATTGCATGTGAGATCATGGGAAAACGAGGCAGCCCGAACATGCACGTCTCATGAGTGCCCCACGAACAGTAAACGCAGAGGGACAGAACGAAAGAAAGGCCAAATGCAGGCGTGTAGCTTATTCAAAATATACATCTCAGGACTAAAGCACATGTACGACCGATTCCAACTCATGTTCAGTGTGTGCAGGGACACGAGCCAGTGTAAGGAGCGCAGAGGGACAGGGCATCGACATGTTCCCCAGGGCCCGCCCCGCAGGACTCAGGTGACTCTGCACGTGGATATCTTTCTGTCACTGGAAAAGTCTGTACAGTACTTGTCTTTGCTTCTTTCTAACTTACTACACAAAGATGCTATCTATTTTGTAAAAATTAATGTATCCTGTAAAGAACAGGCAGAGACTTCTGCTACAGAAATATAATCCAAAATGTGTACAGTGTATCTTCTTTACCATTTTTATTACAATCTCTTATATTTCTCTGGTTAAAATTGTCTGGGGGTTTTGTTTTGGTTTGATTTTAATTTTTCACCATGAAAAATATATATATTTTAATTATACCAGGTATCATTTTATTCATCTGGATTTTGCAACACACGAAGCTACATTTCTACATTGCTGGAAACATGGGACTTTTTCTTTATAAAGAGTTGTTACCTTGACCAAGTCTACGAATTGCAAGTTGTGAGGTAGCACCAGATGTTAATACAGGGATGCGGGTACATCAGAAAGAGAACTCTCTTCGTTCACATTGGTTTCCTTTACTTACTAAAATGTCATTAGTGATTAGATGAAAGCATCGTGACATTTTCTTATTTGGCTGAAGTCATCAATAACTAGACAGTGACAAAGATTCTCTCCTTGACCAAACTCTAGCCAGGCTCCTCTGTGCCCTCTTCTCAACTAGGCCTCACCCTTGGTCTACAAAGCCTAGAACGAGCACTCACATAGTTTCAAAGCCACATCCCTGGGATGACCCTGGCCCCCACTAGAATACCTAAGAAAACTCAAGGCCGCCAAAAAATGTACTGTTTGTTCCAGCCAACACCTGAGGACAGGGCCTCTGTCCCCCCATCTCTGTGGGAGGGTAGGAAACTGACTGGTACCTGCCAGCTGGACTCATCGCATTCACACTGACCACACCTTGGTAATTTTTCACTTCTGACTCTACTGAGGTCCGGTTCACTCCCTCCCTAGCCCCTCAGTCTCCCTTTAAAGCACCCAGTCAACTCTGTACAAATCACACTGGACTCTCTTCCCTCCCGCAATAGTTCTACCAATTAAAATCTGCCCTGACCACTTTAACCAGTGTCTGGCTTTGATTATCTTTGTTGTCATGCTCCTGTGTTAGGCCGGGGACAGGTGTAAGCATCCTCAGGTTATGGGAGGAAAGGAGACTAAGGGAGGAGAGAGAGCGGGCCCATACTCATAGGATCGAGGGGTGAAAAATCTTCTCACTTTAAATCTAGCACGCTTTCCTCCACCTGATATCTGGCAAGTACCCACACCATGACAGATATGTCAGATCTCAGGGCATCCAGCACAAGTCACCCCTTCAAAGGGACATGTTTACTCAAGATTTATATGAATAATTTTTCTATTCATGCATCTCTTAGCTTCAAATGAAATAGATACAGTGATGAGAAAAACATGCTGATATTTTCAATATGCACGCCCCAATTAACATTAAAACATGGGGGGACATCTATTTTGTACTGGCTTATCCTTATAGCTACTTTTTTCTCTTTGACTTTCATGAAGCTAAATTTTCTGTTAGTGGGTACAAGCCATCTGCAGAGAAAAGCTATTTGTTTCCACCCTATAAATAAACCCTCCACCTTCAACAGGGGGCTGGTAGCAGATCAAAAGCCTTTCCCAGTAATCTGTAGGGAGAATAATCATCCAGAAGTGGGTCTATGAAGGCTTGTGAAATGTTCAGTGCTCGGGGACTACACTCTTTTATTTCTCCATATATTCAATTCCTTAATATCTCTTGTTCTCAGTTTTGAATAATGGCTCCCACTTATTCCCAGCTTGCATCAATTCTTTTACTTAAGAAAGTGCTTTCTAATGTAGAGTAAGAGATATATAAAGAGGTCATCTGAGAACGACAATATTCTAACGAAGGAGAGCGTGTTTGATCTGCCAGTGACTATGGTGTCCCATCTGTCATTCAGGATGCTAGTAGGAGGTAGCTGATTTACCTGAGACAACTTCATTTGCATGTGGGCAAAGACGTGGAGGAAGCCGACCACTGCATCCCAGAGCCGGCTGTGGGCCAGGCTCTGCTGGTTCCCAGTGCAGGGGCCCTGCAGGAAACAGACCAACAGCATCATTCCCGAACCGTCACTGCCAAATCAACCTCACAGTAATAGGCACTCACTTAACATAGGTTATCACCAACATGTCATCTGAAAAGATGGAACCCCAAATGAAAGATACACAGTGATGATAATGGTGTAGTACCCTTAGAAGATAAGCATTTTCATCTATGAAATGTTTAATATAATAAATCCTGAAAACAATTTTTCAACAGATTTTCGTGTTCTGTTTCTGTGTGAATAATAAAACATGGACAAAAAAGAATGATGAATGATTTCGTTTTTGTCTGCCTTTATTTTCTCCTATTTAGAGGAGAAGGGTAAGATCCAATTGTTTTGGCTGTTAAGTCAAATCAATCAGCCCTTACTATCTTGTGAGAAAAGAATCTGGGATTCTGCTTAAAATGAGAGAGCAATACTTCCTATTGCTAAATAGTAACCAGGATTAAGCATCCATCAGAGAGAAAAAGTACTCTTAATGCTTTCTTAGTTATACAAGTGTTTTACCAATCATACAACCACTGAGATTTTAAAATATTACTAATCAGTCATTAACTTTATGAACCCAAGATCGGAGGTAATCAGAACCTAACTTTGCTCTCTAAGCTTGCACTTCAGAAGTGATCTTCATGTGGCACTAGAGAGTGTGTGTTGTAGCAGGTAGAATGTTTCCATGGAGACAATTTCTATATTTACTTTCTGAGGAAAAATTATACAATCTCTAAGTTTTGCAAACACACACCCACCCATCAACCAGGAAAATAAATAACAGGTATCTTATTTCAAAAGAAAAACCACATATACAACATAGCTCTTAACTTCCAATTCATTCATTCCTTTATACAAGCGACTCATAATGAGTTTAAGTTAGGGAGAGGTTTTTAGGATTTGACTCTAGAAACAGTGACCGGAAGAGACGACCGCACTGAAGATACTGATGGGATACTGAAATGGACCTTTGTCCTGCCTCAGCTTCTATCGATGTCCTGAGAACAAAAGACAGTACGTGCCAAGAGCCTCTGTATTCCATAAGCAAGATGTGGACTCAGTACTCAAGGAAGGGGGACTCAATAGGTCTTCCACCCTGAGGATACAGACGGGTTGAAGTTGAAAAGGGGAGACGCTGGAGAGTGCTCTCCTGGCAGGCACCGCCACCTCCATCCCTGCTGCAGTGGGAGAGGAGAGGGGCTGCTTCTCCAGCCCTTAACACCAAGGAGAGAGAAGGCAACATGAGGACCCTCGGAGTGCCTGGCTTCTGTCTCCTGAAGTTGGAGTATAAGGTTTGGCATTAAAAAATGTTAAAAGTGCTCGCTTCGGCAGCACATGCACTAAAAATGTGAAAGACAGAGAGTGACAAAAAAAGAAAAAGTTGTTTGTTTGTTTGTTTGTTTGTTTTTTTATGTGGGCTTCTCAGGATGGAACTACTCTGTTCCAATATTGCCTGACAAGACAGTCTGAAAGGGTTATGTGACTCCAAGGCAGAGGGAACCACCAGATGCAGTCTGTGGAATAATTTAAAACTGGATGGGAAAAGAGGCATTTCCAGGCACTATGGGTAATAGGGTTTCAACAGGCCACCCCAGAGGGCAGATCCAGGGTGACAGCCTGACTTGCAGGTGCCCTGGAAGGAGACCTTCCCTCCCTGATTCTTCTCCCACCCCCAGTTCCTGCCCTGAGGAATCCTGAGACTGACAGGCTGGAAAGGAGGACAGCGGAACCCTGTGGGGAGACAGGAGAGAAGCCCATATTTTACTCCGAGCCCTCAGCCCTCCATCCTCATCCCTGAGGCCTTTCCAGCATGAAGGCAGGTTCAAGGGTAAGGGGAGGTTTTAAGGTGGATCGGAGTTAAGTGATTATGCCACTGTACTGTCACTGAAATGAGACTACTCTGTGACGAAGTGACTGAAAGAATTGTATTTATCTGAGGGTAGCCAGTGCACAGATCCATTCAAAGATTGGGAAAGAAATGGTCCACAAAGCAAGTCTGAAGAGACACTGGTGGGAAGGAATCAGGTTACTCAGCCCATCCAATGTACCAGGCTGTCGTAATTTTACAGCAAACTTTAGCCCCATCTGGCTGTTACAATGACTGGTTTCAAAGCAACAGATCTTCAGGATCTCCCTGTTTTTCAAGTCCAGGCTGGTGGTGTGTTCCATGGTAAGAACATTGGTGGGGTGCAAGTGCAGGAGGCCATCAGGGGGCCACTAGTATGCCATTTCAAGGAAAATAAATGTGACTTTTCTTCAAGTCAGGAAGTATTTTCTTCATGTGGTATTTAAGTACTTAATTAAAAGTTAAAGTACTTTAAAGTCTAAGTCCTTCTGCAACCAAAACTTGACCAAGAGTTGTCTCTGCAACATGCAACAAAGTTGCAAACCCAAGGCCAAAGCCCCCACCAGTCCTCCTAAACCTGAAGCATACAGAATGTCCTTCCCAGGACCTGCCCAACCTTAGGCCATGCACTGCTGAGAACAGCTCACTAATCTGAACGGAACACCAGCCTTTCCCACCACCTCACACTCCTATTTCTCGTGACCTGTGTGGTGCCAGTGTATACCTTTGCAACCGCCAGAAGGCAGGTGGGCCTTACTTTCAGACTGTGGCAACAACAAATAAAACTTCCTTGTTTTCTCACCAGTTATCCCGTGGCCTTACTCTAGGAACTCTGACAACACAATGGCCTCTTATTCAAAAGCAATTCTCCTTCCCCCATTATTAAAACTGTAATGGAATCTTACAGGTAACACCTTTGTTTGGATGGTTTTGGATTTCCCCATTACATAATTATCTACATTAGCAAGAATTTGAATCAAAAGCAATATGCAGTGCTGTCATCTTTAAGGCAGTCCAAAATAAGCATGAAACTGACGAGCTTTTGTCCAGAGTATCAGTAACAACCTGTAACTATGGTGCTAAGGCAAGCTTCTTCAAAACATATTTCACTAAACATGATGTGGTGACCTGGCCTTGCTCCTGGGACAGAAAAAGGACATTAATGAAGAAACCGGTCAAATCAGAATAAGGTCTCTAATTTAGTTTATAGAATTGTGCTGATATTAATTTCTTAGTTTTGACAAATGCATCATGGTTACATGAAATATCAGTATTAGGGAAAGCCAGGTGAATTGCATATGGAAGCACTTTGTAACTGTTCTGCATATCTAAAATTATTCCAAAGTAAGTTTTTATTAAAATATATGTTTCAGAAATGATTAATTTATATAAAAGTATATCATATAAACAAAGAGTAATGAGAAGTTAAAAACTGAACAAGCAACAATAAGCCATGCTGTCCCTTAATAAGTCCTGTTATCCTTTGAATGTTCATACAAACAAGTTACAATGAAGAATTTTGTACATAGTGAGAGGTTAAGGCATGCTTCCACTTTTATGTAAATTCAGGAATCTGATTTATTTTAAGAACCAAGAAAGGCCCACTCTAGGTTGAAATGGCATTTAAGTTTCATTTGTCATATAGAAACCATTTTCCTAACTGTTTCTGTAAAAAGCTCAGGCTTGCTCATGTCATCGGTTAATCTTATTTAATCAGGCCAGTTCACATTCAGTGTGAATAACATGTTTCTAGACGTGGATGAGAATATCAAGGCAATAATGGAAGCCAGGGAAGATAAGGAAATAGGAATATGAGTGGGCTGAAACTGACTCAAAATTCGCTTTTATTTGATTTAAAGAAAATTATTAGAATTATCAAGTGTGGCTTTTCTATTTTGAAATGCAGAAATAAAGATATTTTTTCCCTGCCCAGGGAGAGAGTAGAAAAAGCGAGATTCTTCCCAAGTAGGGACACAGAGCACGGAATGAGCCTGGAGGGGGCAGGGACAAGCTGTCCACCGCCACTGCCTTCACCTCCCTCAGTCACGAGTCCTTTATCCACTCAAACAACCTGTAAATATGCCAGCTCTAAGGACACAATCTGTTATTTTTACGTAACTTTCCCCCCTCTAAGATGATGTGATGTGTGGTCGAAGGAAGCAAACTATATATTCCTTCTTCCTATATAGCACATCTCAAACACAGCGTTCACGATTCTGTCCGTGGAGACAGAAGGTACAAAGGAAAGAGGACACACTGGACTTCTAGGAGATAGCAACGCTTTGATGGTTGAAAAAAATACCCAGAATTTTACATCTTTTCAAAATCTGCAGGTTAAGACAAGTTTAGCCTATTAAGAATACAAAACAAATCAATGTTTAAAAAAAGGTAGATTCTTTATAGTATTTGGAATTTTAACTATATTAGACATGATTATATTATGTAATTATGTAATTACACACAGAGAGAAGGTTTTAAATACTCGTCTCTTTCTTAATGCGGAACTTCTCCCTCACTTCTATTGCAACGCTCTAAAGAGGGTGTCACGTCCTGCCTTTCCTGCCCCCCTTCCTTCCTCACACTCGCTGAGTGTTGACGTGGATACCAGGCCTGGAGGTGCCAGAGCCAATACCACAGTTCATGCCTCCAAGAAGTGAGTGACACGTCAATCGGCCAAAGGATAAAGAAGCTCATTCTGAATAAATTCACACCTCAGCCTAATTTTTTTATTGTCATCTCTGGCTAAGGATCTATGGCCAGGGTCAACTGGAACTGGGGACAATGGCAGGAGAATATTTTAGGCATATTGCATTTTTCCATGGAATGCTATGCTAACCAGTTGAGTCTTTCTTCAAATATCAGGAAAGTTTAAAGATTTACCTGAATATACTCTGTGAGGGTGTTAAAGACTTGTTTTGCTACTTGAATTGCTTTGGAGAAATTCCTCTGTCCTTGTTCATCAATGACGTCTTTCCCAGAGTAATACCAATAGAAATCACTGATTGACTCCTGTGAAAGAGAGATGGTAGGATTAAGGCACATTCTGGAGCTATTACTGACCTGCCCAGTTTTGGACTCTGTAACAGGAAATCATTTTAAATAACAGATTTGGAAGCAAACAAAAATATCTGTGAAGTAAATACAATTCCCAGTGATTTTCCGAAATATGCCAGATGGTAATGTCCTCCTTAGATATAAATAATCAACTGGAGAGAAGGTAAGTAGCAGGAAACCTAGCTCTAAAAATGACTTTCTATGTCTGATGACCTTGAACTCCACAAACATAAGGATTCGTAAGATTAGTACATATTTATCCACTGAGTAGTCACATGTTCACTATGTGAGCACAGATATTAAACAAATCACAGAACAGTATTTTTTGGGTTATAGATGTCTGGCCTCCTACTTTTCCAACAAAGCCTCTAACATTTCCTGGGTGAGAACTCTAGGATGCTGGGGCTTATGTAATGGCCCCTGAGGAATCTGGCTGGACTACGTATAAATACTGACAACTGTAAACAAATATCTAAATAAGATCAATCTTTCCAGACAGGATGTTTTCAACACTAACATTCTGAAGGAATTTTAGTCAGCATAATGAATAATACAATTTATTATATTATTGTGTGTAAAGTACATTTGGGCTTTGAAACATGATTTTTTTAAAAAAATCACATAAAAACATCACAATCAGTAATGCTTCTTGATATATTTGCTTCAAAAATGACTTGTTTCCCCATTAGGCTTTAAGTGAAAAGGTGGTGTGCTTTTACATACTCAAAGATTAAGGGAAAAACTAAAAGTTTGTGAAATTTTTTAAAGTATGGCACCTGGCTTCTCTAATAAATAAAATGAAGGCTAAAAGTTACATAGGATTCTCATTAGATTTAGCGTTATTAACACGGAAAAGATTACTACAATATCAGAGAAATTTCTAACCGATTGAGTGTTAAGCTAAATTTTAAAATTTATTCAAATATATTAGGACGGCTGAAGAGAACTGACCTGAGACTATTAAATTTAAGTATATGGTATGTAGTTTGAAAGCCTTTATTTCCCATTCCTGAGAATGTTTCAAATATCCCCCCCATCCCATTTATCTATGAACTGCAGAGGAGCAAAGCATACACATGCATTACAAAATGAAAATAAAATGTAAAATGCCATCAAGCTGAAACATTTTGGGTAAACAAAATACCCACTTATAGAAAGAAAATAATGTGCAAAGAGGGGCCACGATCAGAGACAGACCACAGTGGCAGCCTCACCCCAAGACTTGATGGAAACTGTGATAAAACACAAAACACCTCAAAAACTTTTGACACGTCATAAATCAAAACACATCAAACCATGTCACCTTAACATATTCACCTGCCGCATTATTTCAACTGACCACCCCCTTTAACTTGTCACTAAGGTGTAAGGCAGCTGGTACCTGAACTCGCAGAAGGTAGTCAACAGTGGAGATGATGATGTTGACAGTCGTATTGTTGCCAGTCTGGGTTCTCAGGTAGTTCTGAAAATCTATGTAAGATCAAAAGATGGTATTACAGCTCCTTCAAAAGTTTCAGTGAGTTATTCGAATAACTCCCAAAGTAAATGATGTCTCCAGCAAAATCATTGTGGCTAAGAGTGTTGTTTTATCTGATAGTTTTATGTGAAATAATTTACATTTTCTATGAAAAGTGAGTGACCTCCCCATAAACGTATTCAGGTACGTCCCACAACGTCATACTCAGTTTTTGTCTAAGAGGTTGCTGACACCTGATTCCTGGCTCTTAGAGCTGTGGGCATGGAAAGGGCTGAAAGGATTTCCAACCATCAGGAGACAGGAATTCAATTATTTGTTCAATAACCATGTGCTCAGTGCTGTGCTCAGTGCCGGGGAAGCAAAGAGAAAATTAAGATCTAGTTCCTGCCTTTCTGGATGCACTTGCCTGTTAGAGAGCTAGACACAGAAACAATGAGTGGAAACATGTTACACTCAGTACCATTAGGAAGTAGGTTCCCCAGTGAAAGAGAAGTGATACAAAGGAAATAAAGCTGTATATTTCGCTATAGCTACCCATCTAATCTGCATCTTTCTTCACCTATATAGCCTGTCTTCTCTAATGTAAGGACAATTGATAAAAATTAGTGAAATGGCTACAAAGGACTCTCAGGCAGCAATACAACACAAAATGTCACAGGGCCAGTGCATATGGAGTGACACTCAAGGGCTGTTTGCTGACCCCCGGGATGCAGCATCATTGGAATTGCAGGCTCCTGTCATTACTGACTTCAAAACACTTATTCCTCGATACCATCCTCCAGCCTCGGGTCTCACAAACCTGAGTTGTGTCCCTCACAAAGCAGTTGCAGGAAGCGGAAGAGGTCACAGGTGAACTCATCATCCTGCAGAACTTTTTCTCCTGCAGAAAAGTCCAGAGGTTACCAACCACCTCAGCGTGCCGCGCCCTCTGTCCCCACTTCCATCAAACTTGCATGTCAGTCTAGCATCATTCTGAACCAGAACCAATCACAGATCATAACCACTCCTCTATCTGAAGCTCATAAGACCATGCGCTTGGCAGATAGATGCACATTTTCTTTGTCAGAAAAGAACATTGAATCTTAAAACTCAGATTTCTGTCTGTTAAAAGTAGCAGCATGGGTTTGGCAACATTTTAGGAACAATCTGAATATTTAAACTTTCTTCTTTCATCTTTTTTTTTTTTGTAAGATGGGTATAGAAATGAGTTCCTCATCTCTTCCAAATGTTAAGTTGGCATATTCTGCATCATTAAACATTGAGTATATTTGTGGGGCAAGAATGATATGGCAGAAAAGGCTCAAATATTTTACCTATATTTCAATTTAAATGTATCTTGATCATGAGTTATCTTCAAAGCAAAAACACAAAGAAAGTAACAAATGAAAAACACAGCACCACACAAATGCAGATTGATTTTAAAAGCACAGAGTGTCAGTGAAAAAATGTTCAACATAAGTGTATGTTCTGGAATATGAATTTGTTTAGAAAGGGAAATGACAAAAAAAATGTTGTCTGGCAAGTAAATGAATGTACTTATGTATTTAAAAAACTAATAACTTTTCAGATTGCAAACACTTTGGGTTAAGAAAAAAAACTATGTGGTGATCGTGTATTTAACTGAAGGTATGAATGAATATAATGACCGAGCTGATGGACTTACCAGTCTGCAGTCTGTGACTTTCAAAGGGACAGGCTTCATATAATGGGAGGGTTAGGAAGCAAAACCATTTTGAAAACTAATATAAACATTTTTAAAAAGTACATAAAATCACTGTACTGGTCTCCCTGTTGGCCTGGAAGATACGATATTTGGTGACCAAACGAAAATCACCAGGTACACAAATCAGTCCTGTGGCAAGTTTAAATGTTCAATTTAAGCACATTGTTTGGAATCTCATGACATGGCTGATAAGCCCATTCCTCAATGTTTATATTCATGGTAGGAGAGGAAAGAAAGGGGGAACCGTCTAGGCTAATAAACAAACTAAACTCTTCATCAATGATACGTCGTATCATTTCATGAGCTATGTTAATCAGAAGAGTCTCTAAATAGATATTTAAATCAAAATAGTTAGTTACATAAACTGACTGATTCTTTCCTTGTGAACAATTTAAAATGCCCCCTCCAGAGAAAATAGAATCAATAAACATTTACATACTTTCAATGCTCATACATTCAGTGTGAAATGAGTAACCCTTGATTGAAAGTATTCAGAAAAGGAAACATTGAAATCAATATTGCTCTGTCTACCTGTGGACGGAAAAATGCTGTGCACACTGATTTAGGACAAGGTTTTAGCCATTGTTGGCACACACAGTATTTTCTCAACTGCATATGCATAGAAATCACTTCACTTACATAAGGACGGGCTGGCTACACATCCCAGAACAATCAGGAAGGGGGGAGGAGGGCCAAGCCTCCATTCTCACCAAGTGAACCAGGTATCAAGTGGGTGCTACTGCGTAATGGACACATTTGCATCTGATTAAAATGCTGCCACTGCCCATGCTGCATGAAGAAGGGACAGCAACAGAGATGGATGGTGGCTTTATGTCTGAAGCTGCTACAAGAGCAACAGTCCATTTGGTGATGGATGCAAAAGAAATTCCACTGGAAGATGGAAACTAAGATTAACAACAAGGAATGAAACAGAGTAAAATGTAGTTGAAAGTGCTCTTACATTCTTAAACCAGTATTTGCAATAGTTGCACGAGGGCCAAATGTAAATATTCTGAAGAGTATTCCTTTGCCTGTGTTTTTAATCACAAGGGACTTATGATTTCTAATACCGTAAGACAATGAGAGTTATTTCAATGTTGTTGCTGATGATGAGTCGGTTCTTTGTACCTTAGTTTTCTCATCTACAAAATGAGGATAACGCGTACTGTCCACCCCACTGGCTCTTCATAATCTAGGTGACCGTTTTTATAAATTGTGGAAAGGTTAGTTTTAGTAGCAGTGGCAATGACACTAAGTAAAGCTAGAAACAACATGCTTACGTAGCGATTAATATAGTTATTTGAACATATTTAGTACATGTGCTTATACTTTCAAAAAACTATCTTAATTTTAATGGACCAAAATAGTCTCAAAAATATAAATTCTCACTTGGAAATAATATAAGGTAGACCTTATTTATTCAGGCTACTAGTAATAATTAACTCCTATTTTAGAAATCTAATAAAGTTAACTAACACACTTTTAAAGGTCACTGTTCTACTCACAATCGCTTTACCTGATTAATAGAAAAGTACACAAGTATTTGCTTGAGTTCAATTAAAACAACTTTGTTTTTATTGATTACTTAGAACATCCATGGTCATGGCCCAAAGTGTGTGGCCTTATATCCAGTCAAATCTGGTTTAATTGTTATTAACTGTTACTGTGTTTACCTGAAAATAAGACCTAGCCGGACCATCAGCTCTAATGCATCTTTTGGAGCAAAAATTAATATAAGACCCAGACTTATTTTAATATAAAACCCAGTCTTATAAATATAAGACCAGTATAATATAATATAGTATAATATAATGTAATGTAATATAATATAATATAATATAATATAATATAATATAATATAATATAATATCAGGTCTTATAAAATAATATAATATAACATAATACCAGGTCTTATATTAATTTTTGCTCCAAAAGATGCGTTAGTGCTAATGCTCCCTCTAGGTCTTATTTTTGGGGAAACACGGTAATGATTAAAATTAAAATGATCAATAATTTTAATACAATTAATGTAATAAGTAAAAAGACTACCTAGTGTGTGTGTGTGTATACATATACACACACACACAATAGAATTATTCTCAATAAACTTCAGAAGACTAAGATTCCCTTCTCACGTCAGTATCTCCAGTAAAGGAAAGCTAAAAGGCTGAGTAGCAGGAACCATCAGACTGGTTATATCAAAGAATTCCCTGTAAACATTAGTTAAATGGAAACAAGAGTACCCCACTGCCTTGGGGGAAATAATTCTGGTTAACTGATCTTTAGAGGACTTCAATATCTATTTTGTATAAAGGCAAAAGTGAAGGATTAAGGCAAACAATATTTTTAAACAGTGCAAAGTCAGGTGTTTGATTCCACGTGGGTAGTTTTAATGTGATGGTTTAAATAAATGGCTTAAATGTGGCTGCTTAAATCATATCACAATTCAACTAACAAATAATAAAAAAAATGGATGCACGATGAACATTTAGTTAGTTAGACTATAGTATGCCAGGTATTGTGCTAAATATAGTTTCTCATCATTTCATTTCAGGTTTACAATAATCCTGTAAGTTAGGTGATATGAATCCCCTTGGGTAGTTCAGTAAACAACTGAGAAATTGAGTAACTTGACTAATGTACTACAACTATTAACTGGTAAAGGGTCTGAATCCAGTAAACTTGAATAAACATTCATTAAGTGTCTCCTGTATGCTAGGTACCTAGTAGGATAAAAAGACAGTCTAAGGGGAGAGACAGGCAATGACAGATAATTTCAAAATGATATGGTCTTTCTGAATTCACTACGCCATAGTTTCTAAACTTCACAAAGGTCTCCTCGGTAATCGATATGATGTTTGGCTAACAATCTTTGACTACACGTACTAGGTATATGTTATTTCAAGTGTGAACTCCTACTTGCTTTCATCAATTCCAGAGCCCAAAGAAAACATTTTCTAGAGGTGTGGCTTTGGGAAAGTCAATTTTCTGAGCCTCTGTTTCATCATTTTATATGAGGGTTAATAATATCTGACTTCCTGAGTTCACAGGGCTGTTGGGAGAATCCAATTGGTTCAAACAAGTACAACTGCTTTGAAATACGCAAAGCACAATAGGAATAGTTGTGACGTTTCAGTGGTGTGAAGTCCTAAATTCGAAAATCTAGATTTCCAAAATAGAGAATTTCAGTGGGTTGTGACTATGATAATCTATAAATTCCATTAAGTGCAGATATTTAAATTAAGGTAATAACCTGACACCAGTGCATAAAAAGAATCCCTATTTGAAACCTCAAGACAATGAAAATGACCACTATATGAAATAAATGAGGTATGTCCCATGGATAACAGGATTAAAGTACATGTTAGCTGTAGGGCGAAAAAAATCCCTTCGCTTTCAAATGTGATTGGCAGATTCTTTCTCCTATAACCTCCTCTTATTGCCCATCAGCTCTCATTATGCTAATTGAATTCCTGATTGTCCTTCATCCATTCCACCCATCAAGGTCCTAACTGACTTCCTGGCCCTAAGACGGTGACAGTCATCCTACACAGTTGTCAGCAATGCAACGATAATACTCCGCTGATACACAGATTTCTTCCATGGTAATTATGAAAAGTATACTTCAAGAATTCCCTGCAATCTGCCATTAAGCATAACCTAGGAGCTCCCCAACGGCCCTAAAGGAAATCTTACTGGTCACTCTCTTTGGAGGACCAATGTCTGGTTAGCATATGAGCTTCACCGAGAAATGAGAAATCTGTGGGCTGCAATGTTCGTGGATTCTACTGGAAGCATTTTTCAACACTGGATGTTAGGAATTAAATTCCACATGGATCATCACCCAACACATAGTATCACTTATGTGTTTCTCATGTAATGGCTCTCCAGGGCCTCAGAAAGAAAGTGCAAATTCCTTGGCAGGACACAGAAGACCCTTCAGGCCTCCCACAAATCATCTTCCCACCCTCTTGTTGTTCACGTCCCTTCAGCCACACTAGGTATGTTACAGTTCCATCATTGGCTTGTCCCTTAAACTCTACATATGCCATTCCCTTCTAGGGGAAGGCCTTTCTTTGCCTCCCTGATCTGAACAGATAAACTTCTACTTCAAGCCATAGGTTACTTGGATGGTGATACCTCCCCAGGCCCCTGGCAGCTACATACTTCATCGCAAACCTATAGAGTGCTGTTGTGAAATTATTTGTTTCCACGTCTGTCCACACAACAGTGAGTTCCTCAGGAATGCCACTGAGTGGGACGGGGTCTAGCACATTATAGCCCCTGAAATTCATATGAGGGCTTCAAAGTTTAAAAACTGCGCAAGGATGTTAAGGAAACATATTTAGTGCCATGAACCAACAGCACGGGCTTTCCTTGAAGAGAAAGTCTAGCCACGGGAATGGCAGGTGTGTGGTCAGAACCCAGGTGTTAGCACTGAACTGCACTTGCTTTGAAAATCCAGGCTGGGAGATAGCTAATAAATATGCTCCGAAAATACCACTAAACAACTAGGCTAGACAATTATCCTACTGATTGCTTTAATTATTCTACGGATTAATTGAAAAATTAATCCTTTTTGCTACAACTTCACATACACATGACGTGGCACTACAACCTACAAGAACCTCAATGCATTACATTATCAGATACAGATAGAAATTAAGGAAGGTTCATTGGTAGTTAATGTTTTATATACATTTTTTTTTAAATCAAATAATTTCTGAGGAATTTTTGATCAGATCCGCTTCAAGGTTTCATCTTGCTTATTATGAAGTCTAGGACTACCGTAAAATGATCAAAAAATACAATGCAGTATCTCCTACTACATTCTGAGAAGAAAACAAGGAAAATTGCACTTTCAAGCTCCTAATGATTTAGTAAGGAGTCTAAATGGTTCTGAGGAGAAACATAAAAAATTTAAAGATGGAATGAAATTTTAAATATACACATAGGTTTACGGCTTTGAACATTATTTATATGTTAAAACACATATGACTAAAAATATACAGAGAAGACGACACTGAGCACATTACAAATCTACCAAACACACTTGTTGAAGAACCATTATTTTAGATTACTTTGGGGCATTGCTGCATAAATCATATAAATGTCTAGTTATTGTGCTGTACACCTGAAACTAAAATAAAATAATTCTGAATGTCAACTACAACTGAAAAAAAATTGAAAAAAAAATACAAGTGGGAGGTCCAGGTTTTTATAGAAATAGGGGAAATTTAGTTAAGGAGGCACAGGAATACGGGCCAACTAACGTGATAATAACAGCAGTAGAAAAAGGAATATAAATGATTAGTCTGAAATCTTTATATACAGACCTTAAAGAAACACATATTTCCTAATGGTATCTCAATACCAGATAAGAAATAGCATAGAAAATTTCAAAGTGATTTTAAAACTTCAATAACAAATGCAAAAACTGGCAACAGATTGGCGTCTTTGAAGGAAGCAATGAACAAAAGGTAAAAGGACAAAAATTACTACATAAGCCAACAGGCTGGGCACAGAATCAGCCCCTGAAGAATATTAACAGGTAGGGGAGAGAGACATGGCTCATGGAATTAGTAAGTGAAACAGTGGGAGGCAGGATGCCTGCACACAAGTCTTGGCCCTGCCACTTCCCTGTATGACCTCGGACAAGCCATGTAATCTTCCTGCACCTCAGTCTCCTCATCAGTACAATGGGACAATACCTCATTGGAGGGTTGTGGGTATCAAAACATTCATGTGTTTAAGTTATACATTTTCCAGGGCTATACAACTTACGGTCACTATATCATCACCAGGAAGAGATTTAGCCTAATAAAGAGAGTGGTCAGGATGCAGAAGATTTACTTTTGTCAGATTACATTCTCAGTGCTGAGCTCACCCTGCCAGAGCCTCAAACTCAGAAGCAAGGACGTCATGAACAGTTTAGATTTTTCAGCCTTTTCTGTGCATTTTGAGAGGAAGGACTGACTTTCCTTCTCCTATGAGGGTAAAAACTTTTCTTAACTTCCATAGAATCTTAAAACAGAAGAATGGCCATGTAACAGAAGTTTTTAAAATATGCCAAAAGATAGAGAGCTAGTATAGGTGTTCTTTTAATCTGGGAAATAGTTAACGTTCATAGAGCTAATGAATTGCCATTGCATGTTCTCCTAGTAGGTCTCTAATTAAGGCAACGGTGTATTCAGACAGCACAATTTAATCTTTAAAGTGCTTTGAAATACTAGTTGCTACTCAAAAATCTCATCTCGTCTTCATTTCCACTGTGTATCGGGTCTTTTAGAAACTATTTGAAATACCAATGCCATCACTGCTATTTTATGAGTTTGAAGAGTAAATACTTGCTATGGTTTCTATTGCTCTTTGAATTCAGTCTCAAGAATGAAAATTGGTTTTTATGTTAACAAGGTTTTAATGTGTGATTTTTTTATTCCCAAAGGAATAGAGAAAAACTGAAGCTCTCTGAATGCTTGGAAGGGAAACGGCAATGCCCACTGGACAAGAGGGCGGTCTGCACAAGCCTGCCCAGGACCCCTACTCAGTTCCCATGCTCCAGTGCTGGTAGCCATAAAGCCACGATACAGTACGTCCAAGACACAAACGCCACAGGGATATGCCGCACATATCCAAGACCCATCCATTTTCACAACAATAGCAAACACTGGGTCTACCAGAAATTTGTTTTTAAATGAAAGAAACAGAAAAAAACAAATTGAAGGACATAATTTAAATGTGTGTTGCCCCATCATATCCAATATGTTAATAACTGCATAGCCTCATAGGGAAACAAAAAAGGAAAGCTTAGTATATAAACTCAAAAAATAACAAAAAGGATGCATAATAGTGGACATGATATAATCTACTTGTGAAAATGGTCTAAAAGAAGAAAAATGCACAGAAACTATCACTATCAAGACTGTACACAAAACTCACAAGAAATCAAGGAACAAATAAATAAAATGCAACTCATTTTTAATAATTACCACGCTCATGAGTGATGACTGAGGAAGGAAGGACAGAGTACATTTTACCGTAGTCAAAAGAAAAGGGAATCGGGAAGAAGGAAAGTTGAGATTTGTTTTTGTTTTGCTGTTTGTAAGGAAACATAATAGTAAACGTGTTAATTAGTTTGGGCAATTATTTGTGTGTGTGTGTGTGTGTGTGTGTGTGTGTGTGTGTGTGTTGAGAAAGAATAAAGAAATCAAACCAATCTCACATGGAGAGAGGTAACTAATTCTCACATCACAATGGTGACCCTCACTCAGTATTTCTGATTTGGAGTCACAAATGTTACTGCAATCGATGTCTGGTTGACAACAGATAGGAGACCTGGTATGTTAGACCTGGGTGGGAGCTGATATGAACAGAGACAAAGAATGAATCATGAAATTGTATTCAGAGCCTCCGGAACATTAGGTAATGACTGCTGGGAAAAAATGAAATAGATTTCTAATTCTAAGACAGGTAAATCAGACTTTGAACAGATAATTCATTTACTTTTAGACACTTTACAGCTAGAAAATGCCCCAAACTTCAGCAGAGGCAGGCAGGTAATGTTCCTGAGACATGTGGTGGCTCTGAGTTCTCCAGATGGGACCCTCAGGCCAGGTAGTATAACTGTTGACACAAAACAAAGATATCCGCCTCAACCCTCATTTCCAGAAAACCTAGGTGAGTTCAGAGTGCTGCTGGTGATTTTTCTTGAAGGTAGCTAACACAATTAAGTAACAGTATGACTAATATTTGGTGACTGAATCTATACAATCAACAGACAATATGAAAAGGAAAAGTCACATAGGAGCTATATATTAATAGTAGAACAGTGTTACAACATGTGTGAATGACAATCTCTAAAATACATCAAGAAGTATGCAACTATTTTTTTTCCTATTTTGAGAACAAAAATGTACAGATACAATGAGAGAGATTAGTTAATTCTAAATTATTTCAGAAAGGCAAGCAGAATACAAATCTCAGATGGGAAAAATTTATTTTTTGAATGAGATTAGTTTTATAGAAGACCTAATGGTCCAAAACTAATATACTGATAACTCTAAACCAGAACAAACAAACAAAAACAGATAAATACATAGGGCCTTACTAAAACTAAATTAATTTAAAAATCAAGCACAAAAGAATAAAAAAAAAAGTCGAAACAAAAATACTGAAGATATTTTTCTTAAATACTAAAACGAATGTGCAAAAACATTTATTTCTACTTTAAATACATTGTGTCCTTATTTTTCTAGTTTATACACACACCTATCTAGAGAGAGAAAAACTCAGGTTATGTGAGTCGTTATTTTGCGCCCATTTAAATTATGTGATCAGAGTTCTTTAAACACAAACATTACTCTTTAATGTCTTCCATCAAACAATTTGGACTTGCAAAGACATTTAGATACATGAGACAGAAGGATAACTGCTAAAAGGGAGGAGACAGTGGAAATAGTGGTGGTTTGAATGATCTGAAAGCATTGCTACCCTAAGGAGAGAGAAAAATCTGAAAGCCTGAGAGCTAAACCAACATTCTCTAATTTGGTTCATCCATGTGCTTTCTCATTTTACAGATAATTCTCTAATAAGGCTTCTTCATCTACCGCCCAACTAGGGGAAAAGCCATGACCGTAGGTCAGACAAAAAGGAGGCAATGACCACCACGAAAGGTTGGGTTTGGGTATGACCTGCATGAATGTCCAATCACAAACGTTTAAAGGAGTCACATAAGCATTAGGTCCATTTAAAAATAACCTTGTATCTATCTCTCTGTATTGAAAAGATAATTGATAACTGACTCAACGCAGGAAAGAAAGGGGGACAGGTGACGCTTTTACTTCACGTAATCAATACCTGATCCTTCCTCTGTCACCATTCCAAGTCCTTCAGCTTTGTTTTGTCGCTCAAAGGCATTTAGGTCGAGGACACTACAATGACAGGGTGAGACACAGTCAGAGAACTCACAGAAAATGTTCTTCCTTCAGGAGAGCAAATGTTTGAAAAATGTATAACTTGAAACATGAAGCAAATGTTTCCATAATGGAAACACGCCCTGCCACATTACTAGCAGCAGATTCGTCTCTCCCCAGAGCCTGTGCTGAAATGACCCACATGAAAGTCAAAACATAAGGATTAATAGGCTTTAACCTTGGGAGCACATCGCAAAGTTAGCAGACATACTCAAATAGAATCCTAATAACCATGTTCTTCCAGTTGGAATAGCTTATTTCATTAAGTGTGGGTCAGGTTTCTTAGTCAAATGCTGTCTGACTGATTGTAAATACTGTAAAAAATAAAAAGCAATTATCATAAGTTAGTTGGTTAAGGATCATTTACTTAGGAAAAATGAGAAACAGTCTACAAGGTTTCAAATGAAACTAAATAGAGTTTTCTTGTTTCTCTTTTAAAAATCAGACATTACTCATTTTCAGGTATGCAGAACACACATTAATTCTGCAAGGTCTCCATTGACGCACTGGGAAGACCATTTTAATTCATTATTAACATCAAGTAAGTTAGTAATTAAAACATTACTAAAGCTAATAACGAGAGAAAATAAGGCACTACCTATTGTCCCACTTTAAAGTGTATAATCACTAATAATTATGATCATTAAATTATGATTAAATTATAAAAATCATTATCATCATTAAAAGTTCTTCTATGTATAATTATTGTCCATAATGGAAAACACTTTGAGCGATGCCACCACTGAACAGAAGTGACACAGGAGGTGCATTCTCACCTGCAGGATTGCATCAGGCCCGCCAGGCTCTGAAAGAAGCCCACGTCCTTCTTCTCCTTGAGGTAGTCGAGCATTTTCTACAGGAAATACAGAAACCACACGGCCACTGAGCACGACTCTTGTTCTTTTGGTTAAATAAGTAAAGAAACAACAAAAACATGCTGTCTATTCTGGAATAAAGATAAAATACTAGTGCATACAGATATTACTGACGTCATCTTTTCCGTGGAATAGTAACAAGCACGTCAAAGCAAGATAGTGGCACGTGTCTACATGGTTTGGGACAAGTGCTCTGCTCTACACAAACAGCGGAAGCATCATAAACCTCAGGGGGGAGCATTCTCAGCTCTCTTCTCATCACTAAGCATTTGGAAGTTCAGGTACTTCCACGTATAGTGGGAGAAGGTCCACCTGGATGCTAGTCACAGATCTCCATACAAAAGTGAGTTTCTTAAATAGTACTACAATCCAAGATTTGTGACTACGATGTGTTAAGGTTACAGACAGAAGTTCGGTTTCCGTTACCATAGTCTCTAAACCAAGGAATGGTAGGAGTCGTATGACTATTAAATTTCTCCTCTGTCTGTTCTCAGAATGATGTCAGATTCTGTGGTCAAAGTTTTGGTTAAACATAAAGGTAAAAAAAAGTAAATAAATAAAAAATAAAAAAATAAAAAAATAAAATTTTTGGCAGTGGTGATAACTTATTGGTCTAATCAAATGGGAAGCACTTATTAAATCCTTGGTCTTTTAAAGCAAAGGAATATGGCCTAAGAGGGTCAAAGGGAAGTGGTGAAACATGTATCTGAAAGTTTAGAGAAAAAAGAAAAGACCTATGTAGGCGACAAGCACACATATCATTACATGATCTCTCCAGGCTATTTTTGGCTCCAAGGATTTCTGAACTTTTGTACCATACGATTAAGGTCTTTTTGAAATAAAACGTAAGAGAATAGAAAATTATTTTTTGACAAACATTGTGGAGAGACTAGGCATGTTTTCTGTGTATTACCTTTTTTTAAAGTCATGTAGTCATTTACTATGGAAATTTGAAAAAAGACATCTATAAATTGGATGGGGAAGAAAGACATCTTTATTTTTACTAACTTCTAACTGAAACTTAGCATTACTTTCAACTATTCACCTAAGCAACAACACAAGTAGGATGTAACAGTCACTATGATTTTGTCACCAATAGAAACTTCAGGTATTTTCAGATCACGTTACAATTATTGCAACTATTTTAAAACATTTAGACTAACCATTTCTTCTCAACAACGATTAGACCAGGCAATAGATCTTTTATTTAATGAGTTCTTAAAAAACTCGTATTACTTTATCGAAACCTGTTTTATAATATTTTCATAACCACATGTCAATATATTTGCTTTGTGCAGTATGTTACTTTGTGCAGTAACGTTACCCGGGAGGAGTCCAGAGGCCTCACTAAACTGCCAAAACATCTGAAAACATTTATCTGTAAAGATATATGTGCTCCGATGTTCACTGCAGCATTATTTACAGTGGCCAAGACATGGAAACAACCAAAGTGTCCTTTGATATGTGATTGGTTAAAGAAAATGTGGCATATATACATAATGGAATACTACTCTGCTATAAGATGAAATACTTCCATTTGCGACAACATGGATGGATCTTGAGATTATTATGCTAAGTGAAATAACTCAGACAGAAAAAGTTGAGATGCATTCTGCCCCCATGTTACCTAGGAGGAGGCTTTGTACCAAACACACAACCAAATCCTGAGAATCAATTTATAGGAGCTCTAACATGACAAAACATATTACCCGATTAGGCTCTTGGTAAGAATATTTTTCACTATGCGACAAGCCAGCTGATTGACAGGGTCTTAGTCACGTGAAATGCAACATTGCAAGTAAGGACATCACATGGCAGTACTTCGGACTCAAGACAGTGAGTGCCCATGTGGGGTGTTCAGTGTACTACCTAGAAGATATTTGGATGCTGGCACATGATCATAAAATAAAGACATATTTCACATAGAAAATGAAAACTTGTCTAATTAATAGTGCTTTCAGGATGACTAAAGTAGTTCAACAGGAGGACTGTACAGTCCATTGTTTGAAAAGTGAGTGGCTTAAAGACGTTACCTGTTGTACTGTGGAGTTCCCACCATTTAAGATAGCAATTCCAAGTTTCAAAGTAGCAGCTACCATTGGTCCAGTTTCACCTTAAAAACATAAAAAAATAGTGTTTCTTACATCATTTCACCTGCTACATTAACCTATTCTACCTCAAAACATGCACTTTCAAATTATCATTAACCCTTACAAATTTGTATAACGGTGGAGGGGGACATACTGACTTATATGCCAAAAAATATGAAAAGAGTAAGAATGCATATTTTGCCATCAATGTTTTTAGCAAATTCTGCCAGAAACTGAAACTATATGAGGACATAGAAAAAAAGGAATAGGAAGAAATAATTGATTTTGAACTAGTGAAGCCTAAAATATTAAAATGCAAAGCTAACCATGTGCGTTAAAATAATATTTTATTTTAGGATGACTTTATTAAGATGACTAGTCGCAATTTTAAGTTATCCAGATAATAATGACAAAATTTTACATCCAACTAGGTGACTATCATTTGGTATGTTATATTTAATTGAATGTTATTCAACTGTACTTATCTTAGAAATAGGAATAATCTCCATATTTGGGAGAGAAGTGCTTAATAACAGAGTGTACCACCATTACTTTTCCACTCCATTACAAATTATAGTAAAAATGTTTTCAAAAAGAAAATATTACTAATGTAAGAAAAATCATCCAGAAATGGCTGGCTACTAAAAGATATACTACTACTTTAATTGTTAAAAAGGATTCACTGTAAAAGTCTACACATTTATATCAAGGGTCTGCAAACTGTGGCCTGAGGGCCAAGTCCAGCTCATCACCAGTTTTTGTAAATAAAGTTTTATTGGAACACAACCACACCATTTGCTTACATACTGTTTCTAGCTGCTTTCATGTTGCTGTAACAAACACCACATAGCCACAAAGTTGAAAATATTTACTATCTGGCCTTTTATAGGAAACATTTGTCCACCTCCTAAGTTATGTGATTTTGCTAGAGCTGTGTCACAACAGCATTTCCAAAACTTCATGAACAGATATAAAATAAGTCTTTTAATAAGACTTATTAAAAGAGTCAAGAGTCAAAAAAAGAGTCAAGATTGGACTCAGTAAATGAGAGCTCCCATTTGTTAAGTTACCTGACCGAGTCATGAACCAGAACTTCCGGGCAATAAACAAGTCAGTAGAATTGAACTAAGGGAGTTCATGGAGTGGAAAGAGGAAGTCTAAGAACGTCACTCCCGATGTGACCAGGACTCACCTTTGCTGGCACTGATGGTCTGCAGCACCATCTCAGCAGCTCCACGGTCATGCAGCCTGGCTTGTTGGTACAGAAGCTTTTGCTTCTCCATTTCTTTTTCCTGAACACAAACCCCAACCATTTATGTTGTGGCGATCAGTAAGTGAGTAGCTTTCTATAAACCATATTTTTAGTCATCTCTTCATGTATGGGCTCTATGTCAACATTATGGACCATTTCAACACCAACAATGTTATTATATAGACGTCAACATAGTCAACTCTTGGTTTTGTTTCAACTGGTTGATCAGGATGGATTTTCTCAATTTTAATGATTTGATTAGTCCAAAGCCTGTATCATAGTTTTGAAGTCTGTACTTCATCATTGAAACTTGCACTTTCTCAATCATACATTTGGGCATAAGTTTGCCACATTTTAAATAATCTCCCGTGTCATGGCCATAACTTGATACTGCTCAGCAAATGGCTCGAGTTGAAGTTATCACTGAATGACAGAAAAACGTTAACTGAGACGTGTTGGGAGTTTAAGCAAAATTGAAAGCTGATATGGATAAAAAAAGTAGGTTTCAACTAAGTAGCGACTTATGATATACAGATCTCCCCAGTGTTCCCCAAAGGATAAAAGAAGCAATGTGCCTTTATATTTTGTATTCTCTGGCGGTAACAAACAATACTGCATGATGCTGCTGGAGCAATGGCTGGAGTTTGTTCTTTCCCACTCAAACTACCACTGAAAACATAAAGAAGAAAATAAAAAGAAAATATAAAGGCACAGCAAGTTCAAGACTGATAGGATCATTCACTTGAGCTATCCAGTTCGCTGGAGAATTGAGACGGAACTAAGCAGTATAAGTTGCAGAATGAGAGTTGCATAGAGCCCTATGACAGCGAGTCCATCAAATGGCGTGGTAGAGAAGCTTAGTCAATGGGACATGAAACAGTCAATTAGTATCATGTCCATAAACACAACGGCCAAAACAGATATGACCTCAGAGCAGGAAGAGCTGCAGCAGAAGTAGCCAGAGTGACAGCTTTGCCGCCATAAACTTTCCATCCAAAGTACGGAAAATAGACACTGGAAGATGGAAGAGGTTTAAAAAATGAAGGCTTGCTAGTTACAGAATATGAAAAATAAAGTGAACTAAAAGGAGGGGGGAAAAGAAATGGGCTCAAACAAATGAAAAAAAGAAACCTTTAAACCAAAAGCAACCGACACAGACATTTATGCTGTTACCAGAGAGTTCTCGCCGATGCTGGCAAAATGGTTTCTTAAATCTTTGATATTATCGTGCTGCGAAAACAAAATCGATCAGGGTTTTTTTTTTCACACTATAGTTAGCGTTCCTGTGGTTAAATTTTTTATTTTTTTCTTAAATTATGTGACAGGCCTAAATGGAAGCAGAGAAAAGAAAAGAAAAAGGCAGCTTTGCTTTGTAGGTAGCCATGCTGACATCTAAAAGGTTTGCCTTCATGTTTAAACCTCTTCCTGTGAAGTCAAAAACAGAACGAAAACAAAACCACACAGACACACAAAACCATATTGTCATTACAACACAGTTTCAGAAAAACTGAAAGAGGACCCTTCACCTGCTTTTCAGGTGTTGTTGAATATCGGTGAGCAACATTTGATACTTCCTTTTAGACCCAACAATCTTTTACTGTCCTCCCATTGCCAGAGCTATTTTTTTGGAATTTTGCTTGCCAGCTTTACCAACTCCTTTTGTGAGAGAGTTTTTCAATAAGACAGTGATAAGAAATCATTGGCTTAGGTATTGCCCTATCGTTTTCATCAATGACAGAGGCAAGCGAGTTAGAAAGAACAGTTCTTCCGTTGACCCAATAGAACATAAAGATAGTAATCAGGACACCCAAAGAAGATCGAAGATGGCAGCACGCCACATATTTTTGAAGAAAAACAAAAACAAAAACAACAATGACCTTTGCCATTTGTGCTCTAAAAGTAGGTAGGCCGGCTCAAAGATCTCCCAGAAAAACTTGTACAATACATTCTAAGGTCCCAGAATCCTTTTCAGTAACTTACATCACATAGGACGAATGGCGGTCCAGAGGATCAAAACATAGACAGGAGTCATATTATCTTCTTTAAAAAAGAAACTCCCTAGTTTTATATGAAAATAAAATAAACTCCATGGGCAAAGATCACTCTCATTTTCCTTATATAGCCTCTAAGTTTCCATAACAATAAGTATTTCAGGGGTGATGAGGATACTCGTTTGAAAAAAGTATTGACCTAAAAATGATATAATGATGGAGAGGCAGGAAGTATTTCTTAAGGAGGGGTCAGGTGGACCTCTCCAAATTCCCTCTGTGGTGGATTGTGGTTTGGGAGGTCTCTTCAGGAGATCTTCAATATCAGTCTTTCTGGTGCTTTACCCTGGACAACTGCTTCTCAGTATGTAATTCAATCTCATCACTGAAAATTCTATCACAACATTAAAAAAAAAAAAAGAATCTTGGCAACTAAACCAGTTTTCAGACAATAAAATGATGGATTAGGTGGAAAGAAAAAAGACTTCCATTTCAAATTTACTGCAGATTCGCCTTTTTAAGCAAATTGGAGACCGATCTCTTAAAACTATTTTACTCAGGGAAATCACACCTTCAAAGCACCTTTTGACAGGTAGGGTTCCTCACCCCACCTCACCCTAGATTCTGCTTAGCGCTGCCAAAGGGTCTTAAATAAACATTATGCCTTCAACCTGCAGCTTAGTCTTTCAGTTATCCCAATGTTACAAAGAAAGGTTAAGGGAGGAAAGAAAAGGAGCAGCCTCACAATTAGAATTTTTCCTTTAGGCAAACAGTTCTGATTGCCAAGAGTAACCAAGAGGTATCAGCTGTTTCCCTAATAGGACTCTTGGTCTTTTCAAGGTCAATGGTGGTCATAAATCAGATGGTGATCAAGTCACAGGGGTTGAATGGAAGTATTGAGCATCATGCTTTGCTTTAGTATAACTGAAATTTGCCCTAAAATTGCTAATAGTCTTCCATTTTTGGCTAAGAGTCCTCAAGCTTTTTTAGCACTTAATGGAGGGAAAGGGGAGTTGAAAGGACTGGAAAAAAACATCCATTCAGTTCTTCAACAACTTGCCTTATATGAGAAAAAATATTGAAATAAAAAGAATAAGCATGTCCCTTGCTACTTGATGGATAAAGTTAATCGTTCATCTCCATAATGGAAATGAGCAGGTATTTTAAACCAAGGCAGCCTGATGACAGTAAAACAATTCACATTGTTTCTGAAGGACCTTCTTCAGTTACAGGGACATTTGGGTAACATGTGCGTCACAGGCTGAGGCTACCAATTTATAGTCTGTGTTTCACACCAAATGAACCTATTTCTTTCTCTCTCTCTCTCTCTCTCTCTCTCTCTCTCTCTGTGTATTTCCAAGGCTTCAGCAATTGCTGAAAAGGTTTTCATAATGTTTTCCTCTTAAACTGAATGTGAAAGCTAGTTATAAGTTACTAGATATTTCCAGGAACTAAGTTCTTTTTAAAAATCTTTTTTGTAATTTAATAAAATTAGAAGTCATGGATGTTAATGTTGTAAGTCATTAAATATTCTTATCTGGCATCTTAAATGTACTCATACCCTACAAGGTGACGCTGACTCCATGTTACTAGAAAAGACAAGACTGAAATACAGAAGATGGAACTGGGGAACTACGAGGACAAAGATGACAGTGAAATGGTACCAATAATTTGGTTTACAACACAAGCAGACCAACTCAGACTAAGGGAAAGCAAGAGTAGAGATAAGAGTCACATTCTCCACTTCAATTAATTTTGTTCTGTATTCCAGCTTCCAAAATTGTTGGGTGGCCATGTTCATACAGACTCGACTCTGTATGGAAAACACTTAGAAAAGTATCCCTTTGTTTAATAATAGATGGAGCCCCAACCTTTTATGTTTTTTAATTAAATGAACATGTATGGAGTTTCCTAGAAGTGAAGCTCGCTAAGGACAGGGGCCACAGCTGTTTTGTTTGCTTTGTTTGCTTGTTTGTTTGTTTGAACTACAACACCCATGCACATGGACTGTATATCCAGTAGAGTTCCCTGCACATAATAAATGTTCCAGAAAATGTGAATGTATGAACTAAATAATGTGATATGCAGCATGTACAATTAATCTGCAATTTTACGAAGGTTATATTTCCATTGGAAGAGCTTTCTCCTTTGTAAAAGCTAGTACATGTGAAAAATGTATTTAGTTCATTTTCAGCACATGCTCTGAGAAGTTTAGAATTATATACATACAAACAAGTAACAATTCTCAAATTGTAGTTTTGGGCTCATTTAATTTTTTGCCTGTACTTTTCATCACCCATTTTCTTTGCTGCTGAACTATCAAATAATAGAATCATCTTCCAGATTCTACCTCTCAACAGGATGAGGATAGTTTCTAATGCTCTCTCTTTAACAGAAAGAGAGAGAGAGATAATGAAAAAAATATGTTTTTACCCAAAGCAAACTTTGTTTAAATGTCAAAGTTTTACTAATATATGCTCAGAGATGACACAAAGACTAAAGCAGAGAAATAGAGTTCAGTTAACGTGTTGGAGACTCTGAAGTTTTGATGTGCTCTGCATGTGACTTTATGGCTTACGTCTTCCTGTATCATCAATACTTCCGTTGGAATATTGTTCCCCCTGGATTCAACATATTTAGGACTAATTAATACTCTGCTAAAGCAATAATACGCAGCAGAGCTGAAGCAGTTTTCTATTTTAGGGTCCAGATAAAAAAATTCATATTCTATCACAAAGAGCTTCAGTAACAAGGTATAAAAGGAGAGGAAATAATGAGTCACTCTAAAATCAGAGGTTATCAAATTAGTGAAGTTGATTTGACTTATCATTAGAGAGAATGTGGTTTATCCCAAGCATGATACTGATTTAAAACAATCTTCGTTTACCTAATTTTTTTAAGCTTTAAAAGCACTACTACTGCCTTCCATACAGAAAGTAAGGGCTATGCAGTTCTATTACTATCGCCTGACAAAAGAGAGAATGAGAACAGTACAGTGATTGATAACCTCTAATAATAGGAAAGTATGGTTAGATCACCAAGGTGCCAGAATGTGGGAATACTCATTGTGGGAAAAAGAGAAGTTAGAATCAATTTTATCATAGATGGGTCATAACAACTCATTATTTGGATTGTGAGATCTCCCCATCCTAGTGGTTCTAGTGTCTGCAATTCTAAGTTTTCAAAAATGGTCATTAACCCTACCCCAGATCAACTCCTGAGAAACAGCTGTACTCTACGCACTGGTACAGTCTCAAATTCCCTACCAAGTGTCTCCTGTTTAGCTGATGGAAGGATTTCTCAAGAGACTGTCTTAAGGCTACATAGCCGTTCCGTTCTCCCAAACACTTGGTACTCATCTAATGCGAAGCCATCCTCAGATGAACTTTATTGTATGTGTTCTCAAGTAATTATAATACTTTCACTGAATTTCTGAATACCTTTTTCATTATATCACTTGTCCTCTTCACAGAGAACATCAGGGGTAAAATTGCTTCAGGAATTTTTGTTCCTCCCAAACAAGATGACTATCTTTACCTTCTTAACATAGTAAACTGTTAAATGAATGTGATTTTATGTTGGCTGCTGCAAAGCCTGGATCAGTAGGGCGGACAACCTGCACAAACTAGCTGAACTCTAAGGCATGGGTTTCTGGAGTAACCTCATTTCTGGAAGGTTCCACTTGGTGTCCCTAAACACTTTTCATCCCTTGACACTTTTTTCCCCTTTGTCTGACTGTGTGATATTTTAAGTACCAAACTAGGAAAAGGGAGACACACACACACACACTCACACACACTAGACTTTATTTTCTATCAAACATTTTTACTGTGACATTCTCATTCTGCAAAAAACATCAGGTTTATTTTCTTATTTTGCTTCTCCACAAAAGACCAGAAGAGAACTAATGAATATGTGTAGGCTTCCATCAATATTTATGCATTTAAAAGAACTAGGAAATTTCCCAGAAAATGAAAACAACTTACTCCTGAGCAGTGAATCAGACCATTTTAAAGGTGGATATGACCCCTGCACCTCAGAACATCTAGTTCGAAGCTGTTAGCTCAAAGCTCAAACGCTGAGGCACAGAGTAAGTGAATGTGACCAGCTGCAGTCAGCCAGTCAGCATGTGGATGAGAACACAGGCACCCTGCCTGGTGGTGCTGTGCTCACCACACTGCACACACTGCTCAGTGGACTTCCCTCACTTGATTTTAGGAGGGAAGTGAAAATGATCAAATGTAATAATAACAGCAAATACACGTAGGGCTTGTTATGATAAGTCATGTTCTGAATGCCTCAGATGTATGAACTAATTCAATCCTCATCACAGTCCTGGGAAGTTGATACTCTAATTAGCCCCAGTTTACAGATAGGAAAACCAAGGCTCCAGATCACACAGTTAAGTGGTGGAACTGGGATTCAAACGCAGGCGGTCCATCTGAGTGTCTTAATGACTCACTGCATCCCATTTTCTACACACAATGCTGTGAAGAATAAGCTTCTACTGGGGTTATTTTTTAAATGACAGCACATGAAGTCAAATTACTGAGCACATAAAAAATGCACAATTATATGTTTAAATATATGTCTTCCATACAGTTTGCTATTTAGGGCCACACACTCATATGCACGAATTACCATCTATGATATAGAGGGCTGTGCTTTCTGGGAACCTTCCTCGTGCCAGGACCAGTACTCTTTCCTGCCCAACTCCCCTTCTCTCCAAGCCTTGGCTACTTGCCTTGTGTCTGAGCCAGAGTGGCTCTAGAAATGACTCACAGTGTTACTGTGGTTATGAAAGTTGGCTGCTACCATGCTACGACTCACTACGGAGACCCCATGCTGACAGATTCGGAGAGACTGCAGTCCCCAGATGCTCAGCGGGCTGGACCCACGCTGGCTCTGACTTCCCCAGGGGTTGCACGGAAAGGCTGGTTAGTATCAGCAGGAAGCAGGAAGGAATCAAATCCCTATGACCAGTCAGACACGGGAGGTGGGCCGGAACCAGATAAAGTGCCCACCCTTCCGCAGGAGGCGCTGTCCCATGGTGCACATGGCCTCTTTGGGAGCATCTGATGCCACCGAGCAGCTGGCGAGACTGGAGTAGCCGTGGTCAGCTCAGGAGGCATTCATTACCTTGTGTTTGCACTCTGTCCTTCCCTGTATCATCAGTTCTTTTTCCCTTACTCATGCTTCCCCGGATGGCAACACCCCCAACCCCATAAAGTGTTACTACATAATCTCTGGACTTTGTGTCCTAGGGACCCTGGGCTATGACATGAGGGCTTCACTTGAGCTGAACAATTTCATGACATAAAAATGCAGTTGGCAGGTTGCAGCAAAAGGGATGAGTTTTCAAGAACACTGGTCATCAAAATCTCTTCCTCCTTCCCCCCATAGAGCGTCTGCAGTAGGAACCAAAGCATTGTACATTTTCTTGAGAAAAAGAATAATGGTTTCAATGTTTTATGTCCATAGTGGTATCTCCAATGTTTTTATATGTAAGCGCTCTCTTTGCTAAGATTCAGGAAGACCTTCTAAAAGAGATTGCTGTGTTCCTATGAACAGAACAAAATAAAACCCTTCAAAGATCTGCTTATGTAGCTATGGAAGAGGGGACATCTTAGAGCGAGGTCATTCTTACAGAATTACCAAAAAATGGATTCTATTCAAAATTAGATCACTGGAGGGGCCAGACAATAGTGCTATTCTCAGAGGGTAGCACTGCATAACATCAGTCCTTAAGACATTATGGATCTAAGATGATTCCTTCGTACTTAATGGTCATAGCAATACAAGCTGGGAATTGCTCTGGGTTCTTAGGAATGATGTCATTTGAGATACACCTGAGGCCCATCTGGGACAGAATACAAGTTATTCTCCTAAGTTTTTATCACTGAACGTCAACTCTACCACAGACATATTTAGTATTTAAGACGAAAAGATCTCTTTAATCAATAGTACAGACTAATACAACCTCAGGAACTCATCAGGAAATTCACCTGTGAATTAGGAATTGGGCACCTGCCAGGGAAGTGCAACTTGCCTCATATTTGACCAAGCTGTTCTCGGAGGCAAGGCAACCTCTGGCTACTCAAGCTCCACTGTCATTAAATTAGTGTTTTCGGTAAGTAGTAAATCTGTATTGAGCACCCTAGTATTCCACAGAAATGCTTTCACTGCATTATCATTTAATATCATACTCTCCGATTTAAGAGAACAGCAGTAGAAGAAGCAACCACGTGAGGAATGTTTCTGTATATTTTGCAAAATCGTGGTTTAAAAATGTGGTCTACTCTGGTTCCAAATCTGTTTGATAATCTCGGTGACCGCAAAACCCATCATGCTCAGAAAAATAAAGTTATTTGACTTGAAACGTTATCATTTATTTGTTACTATTATTATTTGCTTTGGCTTATGAAAAACTCCAAGGTAAAGATAGCATTCAACTCTAGCAATTACCATTTTGGGTAATTGCTAAAATGTTTCTTCCCTTTCAATTAATATCGGCCTCTTTATAAGATTTAACTGTCCATTTTAATAGTTTTAATATTGAAGTGGCTCAAATCTAAACAATGGTCATATATAATAACTAAATATGCAATCAATTATTAAATAAATAGTTGTTGGAAAAGTATATTTACATATATTACAGATGAAGCAGGGGATTAAATCACTAAAGTCAATCAGGCAAGTTTTAACAGGAGCATATAACTGAAACATACATGTGATGGCAGAAAACCTGGCAAATCCTTGGCATTTTAGCACTCTCCTCCCACCCTGCTTTCCATATTTCTTGAGTTTTACTTTTTTCCTTGTAGAAATTTCCTTATAATGTCTCATTTTTTATATCTCAAATTATTTTTGTAATTGTAGGTCAAAATGTTTTCTCTGGGCAAATTTTATAAATGCTTAGCTATTCAAAATATTAAGAGAGAGAAATAATCAAGTTCTTCCCTAGAACGAAATGTTAAAATCAAGGTTGAAGTTGTGGAATAAAATCTCCAATTACTAATTGCAGCTATCACTAGCACAATGGAAAAGCAGAATTATTTCCAATGTTACCAGGAATGCCATTTGTCATATCTCTTCAAGCGACGAGACTGGTATAAAAAAAACATCAAGAGGGATGAGACCAAACGCTGCACTGCGATGTCTCTGGTTAAAAGTTCACCACCTACGAGGGGTGGTCTCCTTGATCCCAACACAGTGTGCAGATCAAGGTTAACATGCACCATAAAATTTCAAATTATGAGCTACTTCAATCGCAAGAATAAACCTGTGTCAAGGAAGGGACACTGAAGAGTCCAACTGCATTGGCGCTAGAAACTCGTAGAAAGATTGCAAGACCTTTTTTACAAAAGAATCTGAGATGTTGGGTCTAACAAAAAGGTAAATGTCACAGAAACCGAAACTCAGACCCAGACAAATACACACACATATACAGTTTACCTTGCTGCGCTGGGATCCTGTGACCTTAGGAAGGATGAGGACAGAAGCAAAATAGCAATAAACAATTGCTCTGAAGACAGCTGGTAGACCACAAGTGGTTGCGCTTCAGAAAAATAATGTCATTTGCTGCTCACAGCCCATTCTAATTTACCTTAGTTTCTTATAATAAAGATGGACTTGAGAACAGACTACACATACATTAGAAAAGATGATAGTGACGTATAAGAAATTAACATTAGGGAATTTTTCTCAGCCAGCAGCAGTCATGGGTTATTCTTGAATGAGTTTGTTTTTGTATTTTTTACCCACTGACTCAATACAGTAGAAATGCTCACATCAAATTCTTCCTGAAAGAAGCACTAACTATCTATGTCCAGTCCTCACCTCCACCTTTTTGCACGTCCACTTTAATTAAATAATTACTGTTGGATCTTAATATATTTCCAGACTTGTAGCTCAAAGGCCAGACATGTACATCAATAGAACAATTTCAAAATTAAAAAGAATCTATTTTCTTCCAATTAATTTCTTTTTGAAAAGTTTAAAATAAAAATAAAACAAAAACAGAAAAAATAAATAAGGAGAGTGGTAATTAGAACACCTAGTTTTTCTCATAAAAAGCAAAAGTACATTCTAAGCAAAGGGGGAAATAATAATTACTTTCCTTGTGTCTAGTCAACATTGAGCAGTATTTCAAATTATGCAGATATTTAAAAGCTGAGAACATTTGAGAAAATAATCGTAAAATAAAAGATGGTCCTAGGCATGTATGCTATTTCATGCAAGCAAACCACACCATGTGCCACCATCTACATATGTACAGGGAATGAGTGACCTAACTGGGCAGAAGTCACAAGAAGTCAAATCTTTCTGACTTCTTTAATACAGAATAACATAGCAAACCATGGGTTTAATTAAGAACTCAATGTCATGTTGTTCATCAATATTTTCCTCACGTGTCTGTTGGAAATTTCAGATCACAACATTCACTGAGATGAGAACAATTTGAAGCCATCTCATCTCTGAGGGGTCTCAGGAGCACTCATTCTGAACATATGGGTTCACTTGATTATTTAACTATTCTATGTCCCTTGGTCTTAACTTCAGCAAATGTTAGGACTCAGATTGTCCCTCCAGCTTCTGACATGCAGTTCCTTGAAACAATAAGCTGCGATAAGCCATGAAGCAAGAAACATAAATGTCAGTTAGAAGGTATGAAACAATACTTCCAAGTTGGAAAAGACAAATCTAGAAAGATCCATCTTACTTCAAAACTCTTCACTTCTTCTTCACCATCATCATCTTCCTCATCATGACAACTCTGATGCAGGAAAAAATTTTAAAAAAAACACAAAAAACCAAGGTCAACAGGATAACAGGATTAGAATATGTTTAGGCAGATAGTACAAAATAATTCAGCTTAGATACCAAATCATTTGCATTAATTGATCATTGACATTGTTTAAATATATGTAATATATTAGGTGCAATAAGTTTAGATGACATCATCAATGAATTCATGACCTGAAAGAAAATTTTACTGTGCTTTTACAAAATTAAAACGTTAAATTACCAATTTTGTATATCTCATATTTAGAGGGCAATATCATATTACACATACTACTTGTTCATGTATTTGCCTCATTCAAACCAAATTATAAGCCTTACAAACATCATTTTCTCTTTATGCTGCCATTACAACTCACTAACACAGATACTTGGAATAACTATGGATAAAAATTAATAGAAAGCAGATTCCATTAATTAGAGTGAATCTTGTGTTCCCTTTTTAAGTTCATTTTTTATTTGGTCCAAAGGAAAAAAGTGAAAATATAACTGCTACTAATATTACTCTTCCGTAGAAAAATTGTAAAACTGACTATTCTATTATTCTAAGTTATTTTTCCCAGAAATGAGATAGGAGCAGTGCTAATCCACACATGTATTTTTCATCTGATTCCCACAGCTGGAACTCTTTTAGGAGCCTGAGTAACACACTGGTTGGGAACATGGCCTCAGGACACACAGTGCCTGGTACAAATCCTACGGCTGCCAGTCATTAGCTGTTCCGGCGAGGGCAAGTTCCTTCACCTCTCTGGGTCCTGTTTCCTCATATGTAAGATGGGAAGAAGAAAAAAGAATACCCAAGTCTTGAGAGGATCACATGAATTAATACATATAAGTTCTTTGTAATTTAGAAACAAGTGTCTGAAAAATAATACACTTTTAATAAATCTCAACTGCTATTATGATTGGGGTTTAGAATTAGGAGTATCACATGACCACAGGAAGCTGATCATTAACCAATACTATGGTAGGAAGGAACCTATCGCTCTTCAGTTGGATTGGTCCAGTCCTTCCAAGGATTTCTTATGGTTCGTGAGCACTCGGTGTATCAGTGAAGCACACAGAAGCAAGCGGTTAAATATGTTACAAATCAGGAAAAAACACTTTTAATTCAGTGATTCACAGTACTTTGAGTATGGAGATAAAGATGGGATGGGAGGGAAGGTACAAATATGATCCTTCCAACCGCTCAGTGACAAATTTTACAAGGTTTCTCACATTCTTTTGTTCATTCAACAAATATGTACTGGGCATACCCCCTTCCAGGTAGAATAATAAGAATGTGAACATGGTTTGCAAAAGAGAAAATAAAGGGAACACAGACCTGTGACAGTTTCACCATGTGGAAAGGTGTTACACAGTATGTTTCACCAGGAAAACAAAGGTGTTAATTATTCATTCAGAGTGCAGGAAATGTCCCACTGTGCACTAATGTCACCTTGGCTCGCAGGTCATCAGTTAGCCAAGCATTTTGAAAATAAGAACCCACGAGAACTTTAGTACAACCTATCTGGAAGGCAAATATGCGGTCCTCCTTAAATACTGTACATCTAAGGTCGAACAGAGGAATTGGGCCTATCTGCGCCTTAGACAACCAATGTCATGTTAGTAATGGGGATTGGAAAACATAGTGGTCTAATCAGGCAACAGCGTGTTTACTATTTAAGCAAAGTAGAATAGTAATATAAAATGTCTCTTAAGGGTACAGAGTTTTACATTTTCTCAAATATATTATCTCCTATATAAATGTCATTACCTTCAGAAATACTGGGGAGGAACAAGGTTTGAGATGAATATATTCAGGAAAAAAAATTGTCATTTTGAGCTATAACGAAATGCTTTTAAGCTATAACATTCATATGTTTGCTTTTGCATAAAGGAATTTAGAGCTCTAGCTGACAAATATGGTTTATAAAGAATTATGCTGAAATAAAATTTTTAAACTTAAAAAAAACAGGTCTTCCTAAGGAAATTCAGCGAGATTTGCTTCTGATAAGGTTAAAAACTGTGTGTGTGTGTGTGTGTGTGTGTGTGTGTGTGTGTGTGTTTTAAATCCATTAAGCCTGATCTATGTGGCAAAAACATGTATCTGACAAAATTTATCAAACCCATAAACTACTTGAAACTTCTACTGATTGGCATGAGGATGTGCTGGGGCCCTCAAGAAACTATAGCAGATCTCTAATAACTTTTTAAGATACTGGACAGAACAGAGGATTTATAGGCATAGGAAATACATTTTTAATAGCAAAGTGCATCCATGTAATATACATGGTAATGCAAAGTAAATAGGGAGTTCTATAAATCCTGGTCACAGGATTTAGCTTTCTGGACCGAAATGATAAATTCTAGGCAACGAGGAGTGACAGCACATGCCAGGAAGGAAAAAAAGTGAATAAAATCATACATGAAGAGGCAGAAGCATGGAACAGAGAATTTAGAAGAAAAAATGAGAGAAACTACAACAGAGAGTACTTCAGACCCTTCAGGTATCTAGAGCAAAGGTCAGAATTGGCAGTGAGAATACGTAAAGCAGGAGATGGAGAACTTCACCTGGCCGGTATCTGCTGGAAACTCCATTCTGCAAAATAAACACATTTCATACACTCTTAAGTTGCCTTTCTGAATGTGTGACTCCTCAGAAGATGGAAGAAGCAAAAACAGAAATTTTAGTGTGGATTTAAAATCTGACTAAGAGCTAATGGGTAAGAAAGAGGCAAGGGAACTTTCATAAGAAAGTGACTCTGTCATTTTATAATTTTAACCAACAAAGAATGGCTCCATGAGCATAATTTGATGTGTATCTTAAAATTTTTGATAAAAGTTATTAAGAGAAGGAAGAGGAAAAGTTTTCCTTACGCAGAAATTCAAAAGAATAAAAACAACATTGAGTGGTTAATTAATGATGGTATCATTCTAGATTCTTCCACATGGCTATCTTGTTCAAATTGGTAAAACCATTCCATTATTATGAAACAGCTTAGACAGTTCAGGACGGATGAGGGGTAGTAAAGAGACATCCTGACAGCCAAGCATAAGTGGCCATGATGAGGACAAAAGGGAGTGACAACAGCAACCCAATCTGGATGCACTGGAAATTCTGAGCTAAGATTTGTAAAAGAGGAGGCATACATGATGGAAGAGGGGGCTTGAAAGATAGGCAGGGGAAAAAAAAGAATATTAACTTAAGGTTTAGAACAAAGTGTGGCTTGAAAAATACTAAGATTTAAAATGATTTTGAAAGATAGAGTCAAAGCAAGAGAACAAGGAACAGTGCACACACAATTCAGAGCCGATGCTGTAATAATCAGTAATAATTATAATAATGATGATGAAGTACAGAACTGTTCATTATCTTTTTGCTTCCGACTAACCACCAAAGAGAGTGATTTTTAAATATAAATATTACCTAGCCAAGAGAAATGAAAATTAAGATCCCAATGAAATACCATTTTACACCTATTTGATTGACAAAAATTAATAACTTGTAATTCACAAAAGTCTGGATGAATCTTATAAAACTATTAAGTGAAACAAGTAAGTACCAGAAAATTACATAGAGCCTACTGCCCTTTGAAATGTTAAAAACTAAAATAAAAAATATAGAATTATACATGTAATATATGTAAACATGTAACATACGTATTAATAAATAAGTACAGTAAACAAAAACTTTATAAAAGGAAAGTAAGGGTATCTTAAACATAAGATTCAGGATGATGGTTTCCTTGTGGAGGGAGATAGGGTATGAGTTAATGGGGGGGCCGTAAGATTACATGTAAGTTATGGTCAAGGTCTTAGCTTTTCTTGTGAGTGGAGAGTTTATGGGTATTTCCCACAATATAATGTAATGTAAAATAATGTTTTATTCCTACATTATTAAAAATAACTAAATAAAATGAGGCCAGTAATGGACGAATGATGAGTATATCATGAATTCAGAACTATGATTAACTTAATTCTGTGTTCCTATGCTTAAAAAAAATTAAGACTGTAAATAAAAGCCTAATTAAGATGTAAATAATGCCTCCTAAAGGTCCTGCAATGGTGAAGGTAGAAGACAGTCTCTTGAAGTGAGTTCAAGTTTCAAGACTCAAGGCATATGCAAATGCAAAATGACTGTTTGTAAACTGTGAGTTCACGAAGGCCAGAGAAAGTTCAGAACTATTGGGTACTTATTTTCAAAATGAAGAAAGACTGTCCAGAAACTGCATTCTAAGAAGCTTGATATTGGTGATATTAATCATCAAAACTATCACCTAAGATAAACATAGGGAAAGCACACTTGTCAATTTTGTGGTCAATATAAACAGACAGAGGTACCTGACACTGGGTGATGGAACTGAACTTTAAAAATATTTTGACCTTGGGCAATGGACTGACACTACTTAGGGAAATGAAGTCATACACTTAATTAAAAAGTACACCAACTGTCAAAATATACGTATGTGAGATAAAACTCCTAAGTGACATTAGGCTGACAGGCAATCTCAAAAGGAAACAAACATGTGATCTGGCTGCCAAAAAATTAATGAATTCTTCCAATTTACTGCAAATGTACAGGATCCTAAGGCAAAATAAGCAAGGCCAGAGTCTCAATATGGCTCACAGGTGACCCGTAACTAGCATACTGTGTTCAATGAATTCCTGGGGGGCATATCTTGATAAATTAGAGCACAGCAGATAGAATGAACTGAGCGACGAAAACTTGGCATTCCTGGGACACATTTCACAATAAAAGGAATAAGATTATTTAATTATGAAGGGGGAGACTTCGAAAGAAAGTGAGTCTCATCAAAAATTTGACCGTCTGTCCAAAGAGATCAGGTTCAGCTTTAGGACACAGTGAAACAAAGGAGGAGACAGATTCTGCTGCACTCACACGGAAAAGGTGTAGCGATCAGTAGCACCCCATTCTCAAACCAGGAGCTTCTGCCTTTCGTTCCACTACTCGTGGCTTCTTCAACTGCCGAGGATGACAGCCCAGGATTCCTTTACCATTTCCTTATATCAGCTCCCTCTTTCCTTATTTCCTTATTTATTCTAGTGAGAATCCCAGACTCAGGGCCTCAGCCACACTCCTAGTGACAGACAACACCCCTCTGACCCACAGCAGTCTGGCACACATCGTTCTCTCCTTGAACGTAACTTCCTGCCATCTCTGAATTTGCATTTGGTTTCTGATTGCTGCTAGAGAAAAGTCACACAGCCGGGAAGACTGGAACTGCAGATTTCACAGACAACCACCTGAACCAGGCTTTCTACAGCGCTGCGTCCCACGTTAGTTCCGGGGCAATTCTCCATGCCTATTTCCACAAGGAGGAAACATCCTTCCTCTTTTCTCTTTTAACCCAGGGTCTTTTAAACTATGGGTTTCAACCCATTAATTGGGCATGAAATCTATTTAGTGAGCGATGACCTCACACGTTTTTTAAAGTTAAATAGAAAATATCAGACTATACTGCTCATAGGACGGTATGATTCCATGAAAATCTTTTTTCAAAGCACCTATTTTTATGTTTCTATAAATATGCTGGTAAAATGTATTTCTTACTGCAGGTTACAGTTTAAAATAATGCTGGAAAACCAGGACATTCGCCTTGCGCTCTGTAACCTGTCCTGTTTCCCCACTCCCACCAATGCAAGGCCTCGCTCCATGAGTTAGTCCCCTGCCCATTCTACTGCATCCTTCCCACCAGGAGAGAAGCAGCTTCAAATCTCTCTCTTGAAAAAAGTAAAGAAATAGCAAATGAACAAAATAACCCCCCTTCAACCTCCCAATTCCGTCAGGATATTCATCATCTTCTTCCTCCTCCTTCTCAATCTTCTCAGTCATGTCTCTGCCACGTCTCCTGACACATGACTTACTTCCCCACAACATGGCACTGGCACCAACGGCCCCTCTCCACCATCCTCTGAACTGTTCTGACCACAGTCATGTGATGAACACATAATCAGACCTCACCTGCGCAACCCCTCAGAACCTCTCCTTTGTTGACCATACACTTACTCCAAATAGAGCCTATCAGTGCTCACTAAGATTCCCTTTTTTTTTTTTTTAATGGGCTTCTTCTCCCCATCTTTTAACCATCCATATCCGAAGAGGCTTGGTCCTAGGCCTTCTTCTCTTCTCAGGCTGTTCTTTCTGCCTGGATAAGACCACCCACGTCTATGGCTGCAATGACCTTGGAATCTGATGGAGCCCAGGTCTATATTTATTAGCCTCCCAGAGATACTGAATGTCAGACATAAACATCTTATCATATTTGTGGCATCTCCACTTAGCTGTCTCACACACTTCTTTCATTGACATGTCCAAAATGTAATTTGCTATCTTTCGTCCTCACACCAGGCCTGCCATTATTCTGGAGCTCCCCATCTTAACACATGGCAGTCATCTACCCAGCTGCCCAGCTCAGAAGCCTGAGAGATACAGCCGCTCCTCTTTTAGACTCATCCCCTCATTCAGCCTCCAGCTGTGAGAGTGTTTTATAACATCTGTTTAAACTGTGGTTCTCCATCAGATAATTAACTCCAAGGAGAGGGTGTGAGTCTTTCTTCCTTGTTCACCATGCTATCTCCAATACCTTGATGCCCAGGGAATATGTGTCGAATGAATGGCTGTTTGGAAAGTTAGTGAGCTCCCCTTAAATAAAATGTTCAAGGAGGAAACAATGATTGCTTGTCAAGGAAGTTAGAAGAAAGATTAAAGCTAACAAGTGGAAAGCTTAGGTTTCTAAGGTGTAACAGTGTTTTATTTTAATCCAGAAATATAGATATTCTTTGTCAGATGGAAATGAATTTCTTTTATTAAAATTAAACATTAAGACTGATGTTTATTTACCTTTGCCATAATATCTGCATAGGCCATGTATAAATAATCTTCTTCTAGTTTGCTAAGGAAAACAAGAAAAATACAAAACATCATTTTAAGCAGAAAGCTAGTCATATGCAAAATTACCATCGCTGTATAAAATAACCTTTACTTTTTAACCATTACACCCTTTTTAAGTGAAATTAACACAAAAATTAGGCAAAGTAACCACTCAAAATATTATAGAGTCACAAAGTAAAGATATCAGACCTCCTAAACAGCTGCCCCACCTTACCTTCCAGAAGTGGTTCGTTCTAAGTCTCAAAAAATAAATGGTCTATTGATTTACACACAAAGGCAATAACTTTAATTTTCTTGAAACTACAAAAGTTGAAACAAGCAAATTTAAATGAGGTAGGGGCTTTTGACAGCAGAAGTGATATTTGACATTTGATGGAAAGACTCCCCAAATTATGCTGTAAAATCATCATAATGATTTTTAAAATATAAGAAAAGTTTAAATATGTTCATTATCCTTTACTGGTACGGAAACCATTAATTCATGAAAAAAAGTCTTCATCAAAAATAGCTAATTTTTGCCAAGTTATTTTAGCAGTTTTAAACTTCAGCCATCAGAAAAATTCACTTGTGAGAAATACCTCATTACCTGCCAATGCCAGACAGAGAGTTGTTCTATGCTTAGGGATGAGATGATTTTGTTAGTTAGGGAATAATCAGAGAGAGAGAAATGGTGAGAGAAGGATGGATCTCGTAGGCTAAGAGGGAGAAATGCACATTATTGCGGCATGCATAGAGGCCAAACGACCTTTCAGGACTCTGAGAAGACTTGTGGGTAAAGACTGATAATTAAATCCTCTCCCAGCTTCTACAGAGAATGAGACTGAGGCCTCCAGCAAAGCAGCTCTCTTTCAGTGACAGGAAAGGGGATAATGGTTGTATAAACTCCGCAGCATCTGTCTAGGAGCCCGTCTATGCAGCGCCCCCTGCAGGGAGCAGAAGCAGAGCACATTTTGATTACCCAGCCCCAGTACATTTCCTTATTAACTCCATAGAGGTTTGCCCTTTGTGGCTTTGGTGAAGTCCTATGAAAAAGACTGCAGGAGCCAAGAAACATGGAGAATGCACTTAAAATAGACCTCAAAGAAACTTCCCACTGAGATGATGGCTTACCCATATCCTAAAGGTTTCCTAAGACCCACCACTGCACAATGGCAATACAATGTACTCAGGACATTTTAGGTAAATTGTGGGTCCATACATTTGGGGGTACTGGAATTTCCTTTTCTTTAATTTATAAAGGCTGTGTGTGATAAAGAGAAAAAATCCTTTTATAAGAAGATTCAGAATCAAGTCAATCAGCTAATTACAAAGTTATGAAAAACTAGAGGAGATATTAAAGCTTGAAACTGAATGAATGTTGGTCCCTAGTTGTGTGCCAGACTAGTCCTATCGCTGAATGACTCTCTCTCTCCTAACAGGAACAAGATGAACCTGAAACATGAACACGTGACACACAGACCCTCAGACATGGGTTCCTGTATTTGTCCTCCCTATGTCTGACATGGCCCTTCCAACCATACCATTTCTCCGTTAAGGCCGTTCGACTAAACAGAAGAATCAGCTGGTGCAGAGGATCCACTCTCTTCATGCCTTCATCTTCCTCTGTAGGTTCTGCTCCAGGTTTCTACAAAACAGTTTCATTTATAAAATTTCACAATTCCATGACAAGGTCACTCAAATCTCGGAGCAATATGAGGGCTAGGAACAACAAATAAAAGGAAAACCCTTCTCTGCAGTGTGACAGTGTGTGAGTGTGTGAGTGTGTATGTGTTTGTGTGTGTGTGTGTGTGTGTGTGTGTGTGTGTGTGAGCATGTCTGTCTGTCTGTGTTACATTACCAATGCAAAGCTATGCAGCTTTAAAAAAGGTATTTATTCATTGCACTAAAAACACTTTTGGGCAAGAATGTCTTAAATCATTTAACAATTCTGAATGCTATTTTTATAAGCAGATTTGCAACTAACTGAAAGTGTATTTGCAACATAGATTTCAGCTTTAGAGAAGGCTCAATTGACACAGATTTGCAATAAAATGCTAAAACACTCCAAGCATAAAAATTTAGTTCACACAGCAGTTCAAACTGATTAGCAATGAAACATTTTCTTAGCCTACACAATGATAGTCAAAGAATGCTAAGTGGGTTAATGCTTGAACAATTTGCACTTTTTTTTTCATTTTCAGTTAATTTTAAGACTTAAAAAATAAGTTTGTACTTTCCTCACTATGAGGAAAATTATTAAGCATTTTTACTGATTGTGCAATTAATCAATCTTGACTTTTTGTTGAACGACAATGAATTTTATATCTTCACTGACTTATTCATTTTTTTTTTTTTTTTTTTAGCTCTGTACATAAATGTTCTCTCCTGGCTTTAAGGTTCCATGTCGCAGGACCTGGTTAAATTTCGACAATACATCCTGTAGTCTACAGGTTGCTTTGGTTACAAAGACAAATTGAATTCATTTAAAGTATCTTGAGGGGATCAGGATGAAACTTTCATGAACTGAATTAGTTTTTCTTCCATTTTATTCCCTGATAATTTATGAGTTAAAAAAAATTAACTTTTAGACAAGAGGTCTTTAAATTGGGACTCATGAAGCCTCTAACTAGTCCACAAAATCCTGTGGAATGGGATGCTTGCACATCTCCCGGAGAAGATGGCTTTTGTCAGACTTTTAAACCATCCTGCGGCCAATAAACGACTATGATTACGCTCCTGGTTGCCTCCTCAGTGCGGCTAACGAAAATGTTCCTTGCTGTCTACTACATCTGTGTGACTTGTGTCCAGTCAATGTTCTCTGCTCTGCATATGTTTAAAAACCAGCTACTTTTCATTTGCTTTTGTTAACCTTCAACTTATTTTTGGTGCGTAACTTCTTTATGGTTCAGCTTTTATAGTTCTATCCTGGCTCTGAGGTGTGTAAAGGTGCTTTGAAGATGAATTTAAAAGAATAACAGTCAAAGGTTAGTTAATAAGAAACTTGTATAATTCTTCTTCAATTCTGAATTGTTTGATGTTGAAGAGATCTCTTTGAAATAAGAAGAGCGAATCCTGCCCTAAACGCTGGATGCAGTAACAATGGAGAACAGAGTCCCTGAGACCAACATACTGCAGTGACATTTTCTCTTTAATGTGACATGGTAACCGCTCACACCGTTATGCCACCAAACCCAAATTCGCTTTCAACTTATAAGCCCCGTTAAAAACATACTGCTAAATCTTCTATCAGTTTATCTTCAAAGTAATGTTCTTCTGTTTCAATCCAGGACTTTTCATATCCCTGAAGAAAGAGATTGACGGCCCGATGCCTAAAAGATAAGCACAAATTCAAACACAGTGTCGGTGTTTTAAAATAAATTAAAAAGGTATACAGTAGTGCTTTATCACTGGATTTCTTTGAGCTAAAAACTGAAATATAAATAAACCTCCTACCTTTTTATTTTTATTTATTTATTTATTTATTTATTTTTAAGGAGGGCGCAGCTCACAGTGGCCCATGCAGGGATCGAACCGGCAACTTTGGTGTTAGCCGCACCACCCTCTAACCAACTGAACTAACTGGCCATCCCACTAAACCTCCTACTCGATTGGAGAGGCAGGCATCGTAGAGGAGAGAACAAGGTTTCTCAGACCACCCTCTGACTTGGACATAAATCCTGGCTGAGCTACAAATCAGCCAGCTTAAATCCTAAGCTTCGTGACACTGGTCACATTATCTAACTTTGCCAACTTTCGTTTTTCCTGTTTATAAAACTAGGGTAACCTTATATACTCTTCAATCTTGTGAGACTTAAACTGAGATAAAGAATATAAAGCACACCAACTAGATGCTCATTCAAGGTACTGTGTTTCCCTGAAAATAAGATCTAGCCAGACAATCAATTCTAACGCGTCTTTTGGAGCAAAAATTTATATAAGACCCAGTCTTATTTTACTATAATATAAGACCGGGTGTAATATAATATAATATAATACTAGGTCTTATATTAATTTTTGCTCTAAATAATGCATTAGAGCTGATTGATTGTCCGGCTAGGTCTTATTTTCGGGGAAAGAGGGTAGCTATTAGGACAAAATGACTCTGGATAAACAGTGTAACACTTTATGACACTTATTCAGTGTTTGAGTTAACACAGACACTGGCCCCGAGGATTACAAAACAGACTGTAATACCGATGGTACATGGTTGCCTATGAAATCAAAGAAGACAAATGAAGACCAGAAGACCAGTAAACTCCTCTTGAAGCTGATGAGAGATGTGGGTAAGATGCCAATATAAGAAAAAATGAAAGAAAATATATAAGAAAAAATAAAATAAGGGAATCATAAGAAAATACCAGAAGTGCTAAAATGAGACAGTACTTTTGCAGGAGGGGACGCTGAGCTTAACGCCACCAAAAGCAGGCTAAGGAGTCATGAGACAAATAGTCAGGTTTATGAAGGGCCTTGAAAACTGGGGCGAGGAAGTGACAATGCAGCTGGAACTGCTAGAAGCCACCATAAACTCTTGTACATGAGACAGGCATGATGAGGAAAGGGTCAGCCTCACTGGTACATCAGAATCGCCTGTGTGGTGTTCAAACAATACACATGCCAGGCCCTCCCAGAAATCCTCATCCAACAGGTTGAGGGTTGGCTATTTCTCGTGTGTATTTAAGTGTATTTCCTGAAAGCACCAGGTTTGAGAACCACTAGAATAAGGGATACAATTTGGAAAATGGCATATAAGAGTGAGTGGACCACCCGATTGAGACATGGTAGAAACCAGCTCAGAATCCGCAGCGATCGACCTAATACAAGGCTATAAGAAGTGAGGTCATGGCCGTGAAGGGAAGCGTGGCGATGCAAAATAGTTCAAAGGAAATGTCATGAGACTCAGAGAACAACCGTGTAGGAGTAACCAGAAAAGCAGTGTAAGAGTCTGAACTCGAGGTTAATGTTCCATTTGACTAAATTGAGTCAGAGAATTTAGAAGGATCACACAGTTTAAGGAGGAAATTAGTACGGTTCGGACTCAGTGCGACGAGATGGCCAAGAAGCCAGCGGTCTTGTTGAAAAGGAAAGGTGAGACGTTTTGCTGTTTTGTTTTTGTATTCCCTGCCTCATGTCATTCATTCATTCAAACACTTAGTGACATCAGCATTCTAGGAGCAAAGGACAAAAACTTGAACATAACTCTAAAGGATCGCAAAGTCTGACTCAGACAGACAAGTGGCCTGACACTACAGGAAGCTGCTGTAACTGAGTCCTGTTCACCAGCCATTGGGATGGCATCACTTACATAAAGCTCAGAGAAGGAAAGAACAGTTTCTTAGAACAGCAAGAAGGCTGAAATGGCTCCCTGGGCCACCGAGTAACCTGAATGCACAGGTTACTTCTCTGTGAACAAACATGCCTACTCTATTTCAGACAGAAGGTTGGTGGAACTGTCAATTGTATTCACTTCATTCCCATGAGTTAGTTGCGTATCAGCTCTTTTCCCAAAGGCTAACCATCACAGAAACAGATACAATTACAATTTACGGTGGTGACAAGCACAATTCTAAGCACTCTGCAGATCTCGACCCCTTAAATAATTTGAACAACTCTGTGATGCAAATCTAATCATGGAACAGAGAGAAAACTAGAACGAAGTCAGGTGAGGAACTTGACGAATGTCATACAGCCAGAAGCTGCGACGCCAGGGCTCCAGCCAAGGCAGTGTGACTCCAAAGCATGAGTTCCTAAGTAATCTACCTGCCTCACATCTGTGGGCCGACCTTCCTCATAGTTAAGTCATGTAACAATTACATTATAGACCACAGTTCTCTGAGAAGATCCACCAAAGTAAAACAAAGTATTACACGGAAGAGCCACTACATCTCTTCTATCCTTCTCTTGGATTATCGTACTCACATTAGGTAGATGCCAGACTCCTGTCACTTATTAGGGAAAAAATAATTTTACCATAAAAATTTGTAAAAATTCTGACCTTGGCAAGTTATATAAAGGAGCCATCCGGAAGCAGGCTACCACAGCCCTTTTCCTCTGCTTAGAGAGCAGCTTGTGCCACACGGCCTTTTTAGATCTCTGAGGGTGCTCCACCTGTGGTAGGACGACACAAAGAAATAAATACGGAAACCCCAAACTAGCCTCAAAACTACAGTACTAAAGAACTACGCCTTACAGGTAAACATTTTTGAAATTAAAATTCCAAAGCTACCTTAGAATTAAAGAAGAGACCACATCCTAAGAGTTACCCAATGCTAAATTTGAAATAGTTTTAAATGTTACCTATTTTTTCTTAGTAAAAATACAGTATTTCCCATAGTGTGTACTTTAGAAGCTATGTCATCTCTAAAATCAAAGAAATATAAAGCCATTCTACAAAAAATCATTTTGCACCTTTCTCAGAATTTGGTTATTTTTCTGCCTAGGCAAAAAATTAACCTGTTTTTATTTATGTATCCATTTTAACTTATTTGATTATCAGAGTTACAGCAATAAACATGCATAGAGGTAATTAAAGATAATTCTAATGAAAATTCTGCTGTTTCTTAATATAACAGGATGGAAAGAAGATGACCAGGCTTCATGAACACATTATTAGGAGTGAGTAACACGATTTAATTTTGCAAAAATGTTAACATATATAACTATTTTGTTAGATAGGGACAAATGAGAATTTAAAAGATGCAGTAAATGATGCAAGCAAACTATTTATTTAGCTAATGGTGTTTAGAACTCCAAGAGGAAAAACAGATTAATTATAAGTATTAGAGAAAAAAAGTCCCAACATGTAATTCTACATTAATTAGTAATCTCTAGGCAATTGAATACTGTACTTCCCCTACTGTAATATTTCCAGCGCATACATGTAGATCTCTGGAAGAAATAAAAATGTTACATTAGCTAAAAAAATAAAAAATAAATTTACTATCCTTTGCAGTAAAGGGTCAAAATATGAATGTACTAATGCCTGAAGAAAACATTAAGAATGTTTGGACGACAGTGGTTTAGAAATTTTAACATAGCAACTTGTGTAATTTGAAAGTGCTTGTCTGTGACCCTCTTCCCTCCACAGGATCAATAAATATGTTTGGAAAATTACCCATTTCGGTTTTCTTCTCAATGACTGTGTTAAGCAAAATAAAACATTGTGGAGATTTAGCACTGTGGTGAAAACAGAATCAAGGATAGTACTGTTCGGCTAGACCCAACACATTTCAATGTAAAGTTCCATTTTTAGATCCAAGACTGGAAATGGTAGTTTTTATGGTAGTTTAAATGGCACTCTGATCAACATGGGTGACAGTTGGCAAACATAATTAAATGCCCAGGCATTGAAAATACACAGTGGTGAACATGGTAGGAAAGGTCCCTGCCATCATGAAGCTTACCATTTGGTGGAGAATTTTATTACACAAGGGAAGACCTTAAATAGTGTGTTTCCTATAAATCGAGTAAGATCTGCAATCCAAAGGTGAACACCAATGTGTGTCTTATAACTGTCTGAATGCCTAGACGTGTTAGCTTGGATAGAGATTTGGAATATTAGGAAATTCCAAAGAGACAGCTTACTCTCGTGAGAAAAATTACCAGATATACAATACAAACTATACATTCGCAAAGGTCGCTGATATTTGAGATAAATTAAGTATTTCCTGTATACCCACTGTTTTGGCATTGAGTTTAGCTAGTGAAAATATTCTTTGCAAATTGACCTACAACTCAGTTACAAGTTAACATTTGAGTAGAGGTATTAAAGGCATGAATTCTACTCACAAATATATTCCACTCTTCTCTATTCTTTGATAATCGATTTCTTTTTGTTCATATCCTTAATATTTGAAGAACATTTTGTCTTAAGTAATATCCGACTCCCTTACTTTTTCCTAAATAATGACCACTTCTTCTAAGATTTGCACGGGGATTCTCTACTTGACAATTAGATTCCGCTTGCGTCCTTTTATCCTCTCTTCACATTTCATATCCCCGCACAGCGATTTCATTACATATTTATCTATTTATGTATCCACATCCTGTACTGGAGCCTGGGCAATTTGAGTCAATGGGCCCTATTATTCAGTCCTGGGGCCTGCTGAGTGCAAACCTGCCATGCGGAAGTGTGCTCCAAAAATGTTCATGAATGAACGGGCTCTTTAGGGAAATGAATCCCCTGCTTCACAAGTGACATCGTTCATTATGGTTACGATAAATTCATGAATATATAATAAATAGATATTGTAGAACACAATCAGATTTCAATAAGCTTCAATTAATGTATTTCAAATTCATCCAAGCAGATCCAGATATGTGCATGAAAGCCAAGACGAATGAAAAATTATGGTAATTTTGCCAGAAATAGTCCTCCAGTAGCCACTTAATGAACATTGAATAATCTTCTTAAACATGTATATAGGTCTGGAAACATAACTCTATGACTCTATGCTATGTATCACTTAAAATTTATGTATCACTTAAATACCTCAAATCCTGTCATTTTCTAATTGATAATAATTTGTATTTTTTTTCATGAAAATATTATGGAAATTATGGAAATAGGGAAATGTTGAGTTCCCTATATTACATTACATTATGTTACTAATATTATGGTGCTATGTAATGTTGAGAGCCATATGGTATCAGAGTATCCTACTTTTACCTCATCAAGTATAGTGATAAATTGTATGACATTGGTGTTATTTAACTGGCCAGGGCAGGAATGGAAGATCACCAGATAATACAAAACAGGAATCAAAGAAAGATGTCTATTATTGCTATGGTAATACATTTTGAAGAACCTTTAGGTGACAAAGTTCCTGAGATGACACAGGGCATTTTACTATCTTATGTTCAGTAAAATGACATGTCAGGTGGGCGCTGTCATGAAGGCCTAGTGACAGATGGCTTGTTGGCTCACGCTGTGGCTCACTGAATCTCTCACTCTGTGACAGTTTGCTGAATGGACCTCATGAGAAATACAGACTATGTCTCTGTGTTACAGATATACTAACTAAACCAGAAGATCCCTTATACTAAAATATAACCCACTGACTGATTGTCTCAAATATCACTGGTTTGGGATTTCTTGAGCAAAAGTAAGGAATAAGAAAATCAAACACACAGTGAGATCTATAGTTTAAAATAGGATAGAGTTGAAAAATTATATAAAAACACTATTCTCACATGGTTTTAATATCAATGCATTATTCTTCTCTAAATGAAATTTATTGCTGCTCTTGGAGAAAATTAGCTTAAAAATATTTTAACAAAAGGAAAGATTAAGCGAGTGACAAAAAATTTCAAGAATTAAACCAGTGAAAGACATGTTGTTATGAGTAGCAATATTAAAAATGATACAAGCATAAAACATTTAAAATCAGGTGTAACTCCTGAAATTTTTGTTATAATGATTTAAAATTAAGTATATAATCCTAATTACACTTTTAGAAATACTTTGAAAAAGACAATAAAACAAAGGCCTTGATCTCTCAAAATACATTATTTATATATTGCTGCAAAAATTATAAGCTAGGAAATTGTGTTTATTAGATACTAAACACTCCTTAGTCATATATATTTTTATAATGACTATGCTGAGCAAATACATATTTTTGGCCTATAGTTGATGAATTAACACACATCCTCTTTTTAAAATGTTGTTTCCACAGTTAAAGCAGATATGATTGAATCAGCACAAAATCTAACCTGTTCAAGATGGAAAAGCACATTTGCTATATCCAATACTCTTTCCACCGTCTTCTCAGGGTCGGAACTATCTTCAGTCCTGTTGGGTAAGTCTTTGTAAAGAGCCATTTGCCATCTAATGGCAGGATCCTCCAACTGCAGAGCAAAGGAAAAAGTTCAGAAAACCTAAGTATACGATGCAAAGAGGGGAAGACCTACTTCCGAAGGGTAGATGGACAGTTATGTACTGAGCACAGCACAGAATTAAAACATGCAGAGATCAAGACAGAGAAAGACCTTGTACTCATGAGATTTATCATCTAGTGGGAAGACAAATAGTAAACACACATTTACAACAGTGATGTGAGCTACTGAAAAAAAAAGGTACCAGGAGACTTATACCTGTTGGTGGTTGAAAAGATTTCCCTAAACAAGTGAGGTTTCAACAGGATTTAAGGATGAATTGGGGCTAGTCAGGGAAAGAGGCAAAGAATCTTTTATCTTTGTTCTCTGACAGTCAAACCCTGAAAGACGTACGGATTTAATTTCATAGGCAGTGATGTAGGATCACGTTTATCTGTAAACACAGAGACTCTACAATACAGCCTAGTTTCACTGAAACAAAAATATCAATTAATATAAATCAGTGGAGTGCTATAAAATCATATTCTTATAATAAAGGAGTCTACACTTTATTTTTAATAGTATCAAATTTCCTGTGTGAAAGATATAGCTGAATTCTCTATTTTTCAAGAAAAGTTAGTATAAATCATAGAAACTGACAAATATAAGCATCTTTACAGGGGATAGAGCACGTTGCTTCACATAAATAAAATAGACAGCCATTAGAAACGGGCAAAGCAATCCCTATCTTTCTCTCATTTAAAATCTCCATGAAAAATGGGAGACTGAGTGCAATGAAGCAGAAGTAAACGGACAACATCTAAATATTCACAACTCCTAGCCTGAGAAAGTGTAGTCTGAAATGTCAAAAATAACTTTTATCTAGAGACACAGAGACAGCGCTTTATAACCTGAATGACTTATAGACAGCAATTTGTCCTTTGATAAAACAAAAAGTGCTTTTTCTCCATATACTTTTTTCATCTGAACACTGAGTTTGGCACTTCTAAATTTTAATGTACGTACTAACTTATATTTGGCAAAATAAGTACAATCTTTATTCTCTTTAATATAACATTACTCTCCCTATCTCCAGAATTTCCATTTCTATAGTTTCAAGACAATATATTCAAGATGAAGCTAGAAACAAAAGACTTTGTTTTCTGCAAGTCTACTTGTCTTCATATGTGTGCCTAACCCCCAACATAAGAAACCATAGAACAAAATGTCAAAAAGAGTACGTATTCATTACCACTTTGTTACCTCGTTCATTTGGAAGTGAAATATTAATTACAAATGTGTTTCCTTTCCTGCTCTCCTTTCTTCCCAACTGCTCAATACACAGCACAAAATGTCCAAAGTATTTCTATACAAAATGTCCAAAGTATTTCTACAAGTAACCTCTAGAATATAACGGAGGGATTTCCTTCTGGTCATCCAAAGGTAACCTTTTTCATTGGACCATTCCCTAAAAATGACAGGAACCCCTTCTCAAGAGGCACGGACTTTTCCTGTCTCTTCAGCAGTGCTGGTCCTAGATCATGATTCCCACGTGTGGCCTCGATTCCCCTGGGGACCCTGAGGACCTTTCCGGAAACATGATGTCCTCAAACACCATGCATGGTTCAGCTGGAGGATTTATGTGCATTTTTCAAAATGCTCAAAATCTTCTTGCTATTTGGAAAGAGATCATGCTCTACCTAATAGGAATTAATCTACTAAGTATATGAGCACATATCAAAGTACACATCAAATTTGCTCTAAATAAATATTTGTGTGCTGTGAATATTGTAAAGGCAAGTTTTACCTTTGTCATATTAATTCTGAAGTGTTAAAAGAAAAAGAATGGGGTTTGGGTCTTTGGGAAGAAGCAGTTCAATACCCAAAAAGGCATAGATTATACTGCAATCTCTACTTCTTGACTTTTGGACCTCTTCATAATTAAAAAAAAAAAAAAAGTTCCTCAGACGGAACACCAGGATAGAAGCAAGTAGGCGGAGTCAAAACGATAAACTGCTAGACTTCCTACATTACATAACAGGTTCTATAAACAAATGAATAATTTATTCCCTAGCATGAAACAATTTCCAAGTTAACAGTCTACTTACTGGACTAACAAAAACTACTTCTAGCAATTTTTTAAGCCACTTTTAAAAAGTGGGTGTTATCTTGGTTTCTATTTATGTTTTCTTCTAAATGTATACTTGCTTTTCTAGGTAAATTCAATTATTCCTATTAAAGCAATTCTTAATACCTTGTATGTACTGACTCTTAAATACAGTATACATATCTAATTCCTGAGCAATAGATGTAGAATTTCAAATTCTTTTTTTATTATTATTAGTTTCAGGTGTACAAACCAATGTAATAATTACATTCTTATAGACACCTGTCTCGATGTCCCAAAAGTCCTCCTTATACGAGCATGAAGGAAATGTCCATGTTACTTCAACTGGTGACATGTATTTTCAGAGTTTGACAATCTCTGATGATCGACTTTAAAACCACATCATTTGCAATTGTGAGTCTTTAATTCAAAGGATTTGCAAGTAGGACAATGACTGATTAAAATAATATATTTTCACTGTCTTAATTGCTACAGTAACACTTGGAGTACTATTCTGAAGAGAGATTAACTACTGTATTGGTACTAAATGTGCTTTGGAGTACATTTGGCTTACCTTGCCTTGTAAATGAATATTACTGCGGATTATATCTCGTACTTCTTCCTCAGTGTCTTTCTGTCAAGAAATCAATGTTACGTAAAAGACATGTTATAAAGCATCACCTGTTACAAGTCAATAGAAATAATGCAATCCAAACCTGTTTCAAAAAAGTACGTTTCTGAACAAGTATCTTTATAGGATTTAAATACATGCTACAAATTTGGGGGACCTCTTTCAGATAATTTCTTGATACTGCTGTGACTTAAAAACAAGACAACTACCTACTTTAACACCACAAAGTAAGTGCATTAAGACTCAACGGAACCAAGTTTCCAGTTCATAAAAAGGGTGCCAGAGCATGTTGCCTTGAGTTCAACTAGAAATAAGTCACCAGCACTCCCACAAACCTCCACAAAGTAATTTTAGCACTTACATAGCACTTCTCAGTAATGACAAGAACAGCCTGAGAATCAAATATTAGACAAATGCCAACAGAACTCTGCACAGTCTCCACTCAATTTGCTCATTTTAGGGTGTCAAACTCTGGAAATACAGAAGGGCGCTTCGGGATATCCAGAGGGGAAAGAGCATGGCCTCTGATTTACATAAATTTAAATAGGAATCCCAATATCCACTTTCTAAAAACTGCATCATCAGCTGCGTAGCCATGAAGATGACCAACGGAAGCTGTGAAGAAATCGAGAGAACTTAAATCTTGACGCTCGCAAAGAAGAGCTGCAGATTTAAAAGTCAACACCGCATCTAACCACAGTCAGCACAACACTTTATGCTTTTAATGTTGAAAAATCATCCTTTATAAATCTGAATATACCTCTAATCACGAATTTTTTATAGGAGTTCATGTGAAATCCATTGTTTTTTCACTACCTGCGATTTGTCTGTAGCTTTTCCATGTGATTCCTGAATGTGCCGGGAAGGTGATTAACATAATTTAGAAATAAAAACAGCACTCTCCCCCCCCCCCCAAGAAAAAGGGCAGTGTTTGTATCTGACTCCTAGGGCCGGTGCAGAAAACCACTTAATAAAACATTTAATGCCACTGAAATATTGACACTGAGCAGGTAAAAAAGGTGTGCAAACACCTGGGAGGTTGCAGGCAGAGGGATCGTCATCCAGGTGTGGACAGGGCACTTACCAGACTAAAACGGTTTTTGGCCAGAGCGATGAGCTCCTGGTCTCCCGGGGCACAGATATTCAACCCAATGGGCAGCAGTCGCTTCAGGGCCGCCACGATCAGTGAGGTCTGCATGGAGTAGCGGTCTCCTTTCCGCTTCATTTTCTTCCGCTCCTGATCGGACACGGCTGCCTACGGGACATGGGAAGGGTTGCGTGCTGTGCTGCCTTTCTCCCAGATCTGGGAACCTTTTCTAACTTGATTATGGATTTGTCTTCCTCATTCTCTGCTGGTCCATGTTTTTGAAAATCCTCCTGAGAATATTTTTCCTATTTCCTTCTTCATGGCTTTGCTGATTTTCAGCCCTACTCTCAAGATTCCCAAGTCAGTACAATTCACTGGTGTGCATTGCTATACAATTTCAGAAGGAAAATGCACATGGCAATTCTTGAGAAGCATATGAATATATGAAAACTCCATGGTAATTACTGATAGTATATGTTTTATAATTTCCAATGTTTAAGAGAGAAAAAAATAAGAATAGATGGTTTTTGTTTTGACAAATCCCTGCTTTGCAATGCACATCCACACACGATATATACAAAACTATTAAAATACATTGTCTTTTATGTAGTCTGCCAGCTTGTGTCCTGAGGGCCTTAATCCTAATCTAGGGGAAACACACATAATATGCTAATCGGTGTTATGTACATATCTGGGATTATCTCTGGATGATCTGCTGACAACTGAGGACTGCCATGCGACTTGTGCTTTTGTTGATGATTATACGCTAGCTACAGGCTCATCACAAATGCCAGAGTGTAATTTTCACTGAGTAGTGAGTATTCTTCTTTCTATTAAGAGGGTACTTTCTAAAGTCAAAATTAAAATAATTGTCCCATATCCACTTCTCTGTGCATGCTCAATTTCTTTGTAGCAATATATCAAACATTAATGATATTTTCATGATACTGACATAGTGTAATAATTTGGTGCTGCTGAGGAGAAAAACAAAACAAAACAGAAGACAGTCTAATATACAAATGAACTGTTTTCCCCAAAAGAAGGCACAATCTATGACAACATGATCTTGGAATACCATAGTGAAACAATTGAGTCATTATATAGTAATTATACTTATATATATTATATTGTGTTAGTGATATATTACAATATATCAATAAATATATAGTATATATTGACACATTATATAAAACCTACCATATTTGAACCATAGCAATAAGAATCATATTCACTTTCCAAAGAGATATACTTATTGAATGGATCCCACTTTTATCTGTACCAATTTGTAAGAGATTATTTTCAGTAAGTTTGGTAGAAAAAGCATGGTGAATAATAATTTGTACTATTAAATTGATTAACCCATAAAATAATAAATCAGTGGGTTTTGAACGAGCTCCTTGCTATAAAAGGAAAGGTAACCACAGTGATAAACATGATTACCCAAACACAGAACTACCATCCCCAAACTTAAACAAATTGATACAAAGCATACAAACTCATTTCTATCCAGTCATGGCAATGCAGTTATAGCAAAACACTATTACCCAATACAATAAAGTCTAAATTTTATTGGGGCTGGAGTTTTCTTTAACTTATTCTTTCAGTTTATAGTTATATAAACAAAAGAGGTTTATACCTAGTTTGATATTTATAAATATTTAAGTGACCTTATAATGAAAATAATTTAAATCAACACTAACGGCAACCATAGATTGCTCAATTTTGAGAACAATGATTAATTCCTCCTGATGCGCAAACAATAATCTTGCTTTCTATGCCCCAGGAAATCTGTAAACAGACAAGGGAAGTTCATGAATCTTTGAACATTGATGGTGTAGTCCACTGCTAGTATGGAGAAACTAAATCTACAAGTAATCAAATATGCTCATGATCATCTTATTGGTTGGTTTTCGTTTGCTTGCTTGGTACCTGTTTTGTTCCTTTTTGTATATGCAGAACAGCCTTGCCCGTAGGAGCTGCTCAATAATTTGTGAATCGAATTTGCATGATACTTCATTTTCAATATTCCCTAACATCCAAATCAGATATGAAAATGCAATAACATGGTCAATATGTAGGCATGTTTAAGGGGACAGGAGAATGAACTGACCTGTCTCTTAAGTCAGCCTAATTCAGGAGTCTGGGGCATGGGTGTCTCTGCTGCAGTAACACCTCAGGCAGACGGCTCAGGTCTTGTCACAGGGGTCCCTGAGGCTCTGCATCTCTCTGTTCTCAGCTTTGTATGGGGAACATCTTGCTGTTCACTTCAGATGTGAGACCCAGGGCCACCCTCCTGTGGTCCATTCTGACACTAGCCCTGAGCAGTGTAGCTACATCCCACTTTGGTGCCCTCCATGCCTCCTGTGATCTCAGAGCACCTCAGTGACTCTGCAAAAACTGCAGTTAAGATGCTGCTGCAACCAGCACAGTGATTCTCAGATCTGTCCAAATGCTGAAACGTGGACATCATGATTCCTTTAGTGAAACAATCTAATGCACTAATGTAGTTGACTCCATTGTTTGAACTAGAAACATTTCTAGGAAAAAAGTTCATCACACGTATGTGACATAAAACTTCAAGCACATATGCAGGCAAAAACAAAAACAAAAAAAAACAATAATAAAAATAAGGAAGCAAAGCATAATCAGTAATTTCAAAACTTTTCATCAATGTTACTGTCATACTACTGCTATTATACTATTACTATAGAATATTACTGTTATTTGCTATGTCTTCTCTCGCAGAGTTAGCATTCATATGGTAAAAAGACTATAAGGTTTGAGGAAATTTTGAGGGGAAAACATTAAAACTGAGAGGCTCCTGTCCATTCCTTTCCTTTTTTCCCGTGCATAGGAGTAAATGTTACTATTAGCTGATGCTTACAGGTGCCTCAGCCTAATTTACAGGGAGGGCAGTGCTTCGAGCTATGCGTTAGGCATCACTGAACTAGAATGGTGGGAAGACGGCAGACAATCCTGCAGAGGACACACAGACCTTGTTCTGAAGTCCTGGCATTGTTTTGAGTTTGGTGATATCCTGGAATCACTATCATCCTCCCAAAGGACACACTGGCCTCTTACATACCCTCTCCATGGCTTTGTTACCACTGGCCTGAAGTGACAACATGCTGTCTAAGCAGAGAGATTCACTAACAGTTTTCAGTTCAAACCATCGTGAAATGTGTCCTCTCGGTAAAGCATCCTTGAAGGAGCCTGTTCTCCCTCTTCAGGCGAGTGTCAGCCCCGAGGAGAGAAAAGGTCCCCTCCTTTGTGTGGGTTTCAGGAGCACAGGTCACATGAAGTAAGACCCTGTAGTTGTCAGACAATTGTTCTAGGTGTGCAAAGCTTCAGCAAGCATTAGCTTCCGGTTCATGGAGAACATGTCGACTCCGTGGCATTTCAAACCCGAAGTAAGATGAGGGGGACTGAGGGGTGCTATTGTGCTGTCCTGGGAGTCAGCAACAAAGCCGAGTCACAGTGGAGCAGGTGCCGCTCCCGCAGCAGCTCCTTCCCTGTAACTTAATTGGTCGGTAGGGACTGATTTCCTCAGCCGGGGTGTCACTCTATTGTGCATCTTAGGCCATTTGATAGCACACTTTCTGTATTGTTCATGTAATATATTCATTTTATAATTTCGTAGGAATTCAAAAGGTGTTTTAAAGTGTTTTGAAAGGATGTTCCTGCCTCCCCCTACAGGTGTGACACAGAAAACAAATCTAGGGGCATACTTCCCATCTCCTACAGGAGAAGCAAGAATTCATCCATCTGGTTCGTAAACAGTGCAGCTAATTATTCAGAGGTCTATATGTCTGATGCACATAAATGCTCATATATTTATTCTTGAGGAATACAATGGTCCCCCTTATCTGCAGTTTCACTTTGTGTGGTGTCAGTTACTCATGGTTAACTATGGTCCAAATTGTTAAATGGAAAATTCCACAAATAAACAATTCAAAAGATACTTTGAGAGATAAGGAGACCACATTCACATAACTTTTATTATGGCATATTGTTATAATCTTTCAATTTTATTATTTGTTTTGGTGTTAATCTCTTACTAGGCCTAATATATAAATTAAACTTTATGATAGGAAACTATATATAGGAAAAAACAGTATATTTAGGGTTTGGTACTATCTGCAGTTTTAGGTCTTCATGAATATTCCTGGGGGTCTTGTAATATATCCCCACATATAAGGGGTTACTGTACATAATATTGATGAATTATATGAATATTTTGTGAATGTTTGTATTAAGCATTTCTTTTTATTCTGATGCTTTGACATCTTGGGGTCTTGTTGACACTTGACTGGCCCTCCCACAGGGCTAGTCAATTTCTAGAGACAGGAAATTACCTGCTTGCAAGTACACCTTCCATATACAAACCAACCAACACAGAGTCCATATTCCCCAATCACCTTTTACCTGGACCTCAATCCACCTGCCCTAATCACCCAGGGCCAGGTATTAGATAACTACAGACACTTCCTATGCCCCAGAGCCCTGGAGTTATTAAACCAGCCAAACCTGAATCTGCTTACCCAGCCCCACCTGCTCCTTACCACAGAAGCCACAGTAAAAGGTCACGCCCACTTATCCCCCTCACACCGCCTCCTGACAGACCCTGGGGCTTCCCCACACGCCCCACTATATGCCGCGCCTTCTGTATCTAGGGAACTGTGAGTTAAAACATCTTCAAACTTCTTCCTTTGTGGCAGTCATCTCTGTGCCTGCTTGTCATACATACGTGAATAAATCAAATCCTGGTTACCCTCAACACTGTGTGTGTGTGTGTGTGTGTGTGTGTGTGTGTGGTCAGTAAACATTACCATATCTATCAAATTTTAGGTACAAACCTTCAAAGACATATTTTTAAAAATCAACCAATGCAAATTGTATTCAGACATTTTCTAGAACAGTGAAACACTAGAGAAATACCTTTGACATCTTTGACTTGGTGTCAGAGATGAGGAAAGACATGTTATTGATTTCGTTCTGAACGACGAAGTTCTGCTCTTCTCTTTTGAAATTCTGAGAAGTTGCAAAGAAAATTTCAGTTAAAACCACATAGATAAGACGTCCATGTGATTAGAGGTTGCACAGGACCCAATGGTTTCTACAAAGATAAGCATTAATTTGATATGTACGACTTATCAACAAAGGGAACAAGTAGTTGTTGAATATCCAATGAGGGTGCCGGACTAGGAGCAACCATTCTGGGAACTGGATATAAATTTAAGTAACAAAGACACACATCTATCAAGGGCAGAATGAATATCCAGCCTGATTTGGCTGGTGAGTTACCAAGGAAAGAAAATCACTGGCTTTTATCTACAGGAACATAAACAAGCTGAAAGAATTTCTGTGACATCACAGAAAATGAATGTCAATGTGAAGATATAAATCCACGTGTTAAAAAAAGCTACTATTTTACATATTATTTCTGTGTGATGGTATTTTTAATGTATGTTTTTATATACATTTTGGTATTAAGTTTAACAGACTCCTCAGGGCAGGCAGCAAATAATATTTGCATCTTAAATATTAAGTTTGAAAATTTTATTTTTAAAATATATTACATTTCCAAAATAATTTGATTTGTATAACAATCTGATGAAATAAACTAGGAAGACATTTCAGAGGATGAAACTGAGGCTGAAGTGTTCATTTTTACTTTCTCAGAATCTCCCATTGACAAAGTACCATCAAATTAAAATTGATACAAAAATTCTAAGCTTTTGAAATAATTTGGAACAATAATAAATCCTCATTCACCCATATTCTGCTAATTACTGAAAATTATAGGGTACTATAAAATTCTTAGTATTAATATCATTTTTAGATTTAAAACTAGATAGTTCTACTTGCAACATACAAAATAGTGAAAATGCACTTTATAAATTCTATCAACAGGATTCCCAGCAGGAGCTTAATGTATTCTAACACGTGAGTAAAACTAAATTCCTATAGAAACAAAAGTGTGATGATGACAGAAAAAATTTGCAGAAGTAAAACAAGTGTGTGCTATGACTGAAAATGCAAGACTATGTCAGCAGTTCTCAAACTGAGGCTGGCGTACTCCTGGAACCAAAGATGGAGAGTGGGGGTGCGAGACCAAAACGCCAACAGAAAGGGAAGGCTGAAACATGAGAATGGCAGGTCTCCATGTCCGTATTCCCCTAAGATTTAGAGCAAACAGAAAATGTGTGTATGGACAGCAATTAAAAAAACCCTGTGATTTTTTGAAGATCAATTACAAAACTCAAAAGAAGTTTTAGATTGTTTTCACCTCCCCAGGGGAAGCTATTCTCTCTCCTCATCAGTTAAGTGATAGCTAGTAGACAAGTTTGAGAAACACTTGTGTAGGTATTTACCAAGGGGTTGGAAAATCGGCTCAAGTTTTGAAACCCTTTAACATATTCCAAACACTAGGCACTGCCCATATTTTTCTACTCACATGGGATTTTGACCAATAGATAAATACTTCAGCCACCATACGGAAAAGGTCCTCCGCTTCTGGGTTAGGCTCTTTGAGCCACTTTGCCCTGAATAACAAAATAAATAAAGTGGTTTCTCAGTTACAACATAATTAGAAAAAAACAAAAAAATCACCCTCCCAAAGTTAAATCTGAAACCAAGGGCAGCTCCAAAGGCTTGTCTACTGCTGTAACACTTAGAACCATTTAAACATCGTAACTGTCAGACTGCTAACTTTCCCTGTGAAAGGCAGAATGGGATTTCTGATTGTACTTAAGATGCTCGGTGAAAATCAGCTTATCTACATAAACACTGGGTTAAGTTATAATGGTGAACAAGCTCATCGCTAAGTAGTGAGTGAATGAAGCGATTCAGTCAGCACACACAAACCCAGCCAGGTGACAACGGAATTAGAGAAATGAATCACTTCTGTGTATTATACCTGTTATAGTCCACAAATCGAATCAGGAGAGGGTAGAAGGCATAGAGGTCTCTGGCCAGAGTGGTGAATTCATCCAGAATGAGCAGCTCAGCCTCGGACATGTCCCCCCTGGCCTCGGCTTTCAGATGATCTTCCTCAGACACAACCATGGCTGCCTTTTTCTTGAGTTTCTCCATTAATGGCAAGAAATGAGTTTTCAAGAGCTGAGGTTTCACTTTATTTATAATAGGCTGGGAAAATACTGTTTGAAGACAGACATTAATATTCCGCTCTGCATAAACATTCATTATAATGAGGACAGACTGTAATTACAATTGTAGCTCGATTAAAACCCCACTCTTCCAACACATGGTTTCCTGTAAGAGTCAGCCTGGGACTCTGTTTTCTAGTCCAAAGCCTAACTATATATGCTGTTCAAAAACGATGACTGAATTGAATGTGATGTGCTTCCCTGTTTTTTTAAAATGGACTGACAGCTAATTCAGAATAGAAAAAAAAAAAGACATTCATTCACTTTGCAAATCAGTTCTTTTCACACAAAGCATTCCCCAAATGGAATGTGCACCGCTCAGTAATTACCTAGACTACGTGCAGTTTCCTCACTTAACTGTCCCCATCCCGTCCCAATGGAAGAGCTGTTTTACATAAAACACTGCTCGTTTATTTAATCATAGTTGCAGTTGTTAGCAATAGTTCTAAACGTGATTAAGACATTTTAAAAAGGATTTTTCCCTAAAGGTGACATATATACACTGGGGAAATGTATAAGAGAGGGATTTTACAATCAACCATAACCACCCCTACCTAAATTATTCTGACGTTGGTGTATTTCTTTCAACATATAATAATTTCATAAGCATGTATTTATATGTATTTCTGAATTCAATTTTTAAAAAAACTCTTCTTTTCACCCTCCATGATATTGTGAGCAATTTCCAAGTCATAAAATCCTGTTGAAACCTCCCTGTTGAAAGATGCATAATACTCTGGTATTTGGAAATACATCACCTATGTAACCAAACTGCAGGGGTGGGGCATTTAAATGGCTTCCAATTATTCAACAGAAATCGTGCGATGGTAGCTAAATTGAAACGTAAACATTTGACCGCACCTTTTGATCGTCCTCCCCCATTTGCAGTAAGACAGATAGCAAAAAGTGAGTTGTTTCAAATCCAGTTCTATCTTTGTCTCTGTCTACAGAATCCTTAGTGTTTCCTGCTGTGCTTACTGATTCATCTTAGAGAGATTGTCAAAACAAGAAAATGTTTACTGACTTAAAGGGAGCAATTATATGGAAAGTTAATCAGTGTCTGATATGTCTCCTTTTTAAAGAACAGCATGCTAGTTTTAGCACAGAAGAAAATATAAAGACTAAGAAAAAGTCTAGTCTAATGTATTTCAAATCGTTTTGGAAATAAAACAACTTTAAATGGCACCTTCCTTTCCAATGCTTACCTGCTAACCTCTTCATCCAGGCTCCCTCGTCAATCCCCAAGTTATTATAAATGATTTTCAATATATTCCCCAGAAGGGTGTTCATGTGCTCGGAGTTCAGAGCCGTGCAGCACATTTCAGCCCTTTCTGGGTTGTTCTCAGGTCCGTGTTCCCACCAACGGGACATGTAGCTACAGAGCATGGGCAGGATGACTTCCATCACATGTGGCATCTGTGTGTAGCGAATACCAGACTCCGCGAGCTCCACAATCTCTTCCATGAGCTTCTCCAAAGACGGTATATTTGGACAAACATCTTCCACATTAGTTGGCAAACTGAGAGCTGGAGGAACATGAACAATAAGATATCAATGAAAGAAGGGACACGACAGCCAGATTCCCACTGTTTATAAGAGCCACAAAAAACCATTTCATTTGGGCTTCAAAACACAGCACCACTGGCATCTTTACCTGGGTCCTTCTCCCTTTCTCATGGCAATAATTTCAACCTTTCTTTTCTCCAAGTGCCTGCCCTACCACCAGTCCCTGAAGACCAGCAAAGGACCACTCCTATTACCTCAGAGCAAAAAAGAACCTCCATGTCTCTGCCTTCCAGCCTCCGTCCAGTCCCACATTCACATCTGATCCCATTTTAGAGGAAAGAGTTTGAAGTTCCTGCTCAGGGTCCCGCCTGTGTTCCTGCAGAGCTGACCCTACAGCAGGGGCCTTGCTCAGGCCTGAATTTTCCGCCCCTTCCTCTCTAATAGCCCCTGCCCAACAGCCTTACAGAGGCTCACATCTCTCCTAGATTGTTAGCTTTCCAGTTGTTCTTCGAGGGCCTCTGCTTCTCACCATGCACTTCATTTGCTTTCATTATCCTCATCTTACTGTTACAGTGAGATAAGTAAGACCTTTCACATCACTGACCAAATTCCCTTTTGCCCAAATCCCCGCCTTTCCTGACTTCCATGCATTTGGTCTGTCAGGCCTCTCTTCTGAATTGTCAGTCCCTTCAATCACTCTCTTCTCCTTGCTGAACTTTTAAATGTCGGTCTTCGCTAGGAATCTGTCTTTAAGTCTCTTCTGTTTTGGCTTATATGTTCGCCCAGGCAATTTGGGCCATTCTTAGGGGCTCCTGCTACAAGCTAACAATTTTCAAAGGCTATGTTTTAATGTTTTGGTGTCTAATACTGAAATTCTCAAAAGCAACTGGAACACCATGGGTCTATACTCAAACTTGACCTTTCCCCTCTCTAACCCACCTCTTGAGCAAGTTGGTGGGTTGGTGACAATGTTATCCAATCAGTCACGCAGGCTAGAAACCTGGAGCCATTCTAGGCTGCGATGCTCCCTCATCGTGCACACAGCCTGATTCCACCTGTAGGGTCCCTCAGCATCACATCACTGTCTACACCACCCAGGGCCTTACTCAGTCACAGCAATGCTGCATCGTCACCGTCACTTCCTAATCAGTGACTCTTCCTTACTTCTGCATGAGGTATCTCTTAAAATGCACATCTACTCACATTGCTCCCTATTTAAAACCCAATGAGAGGATGGTCTTCACGTTGGTTGTCCCCACTCCTCACCGGACACAGGGAGCCTTGCTTCCCCTTTGCTGGCTTTCCACTCATCTCACCTTTTATTCCTTTCTCTCCTGAAAGCTATCGCCAACTCAAAGAACTTGAAGTTTCTCCTGAAGTACCAATGTCTCTAATGCCTCATTCATCATGTGCCAGCTCTGGGAAGTCTTTCCAGGTGATCTGCTACCACTGCTTTTGGGTCCCCCGGGTTCTTTATTCTGGACTCTACCATGTACATTTATCAGTCTCTCTCCCTCTCCTCCTGTAACTAAAACTCCCTGAGGAAAAGAATCAAATCTTATTTATCTTTGAAGCATATCTCCTCCACCTACCACAAGGTGCTTCACAATTATTTGTCGAAGGACTGACTAAAAAAAAAAAAGAATGAATGAAAAGGAATCATTAAATTCAATTCCTTTACTTTGTTATGCAAATGATGTGCTACGGAAACCTAAGCAGGTAAATTTCCAGCTTCGTGTTATTCCTTTTCTATAATGAATAACAAATCAGCTTCATTCTTGATTCAGTTAAACGATCAAAAATCCTAAATAAGACATTGTTTATACAAGTGATTAATAATTCAAACTCAACCATGTTTTACTATTTACAAATATGTTATGGAAATTTTGTAGGAAAATATTGCCAAGTCACATTCAACATATTTTTGTTTAACTTCCTCTGTTGTATGAAATAAGAATTATAAAATAGGCAAATTAAATAACAATGAATATTCATGTTTTTAAGATTCTTTATTTGATGAAATACACTATTCCCTCCAGTGAAATCAGCAGCTCCCATGAAAGCATGAATTCCACAGAGAAACGATCTTAGCCAAGAGTTACACATTTGTGAGCAGCGAAAGGTTCTTGCCTTAGAGGAAATCAAACAGAAAAACGTAAGAGGGCACTTGTGTAACGGTCAGGTGTTGAAAATTCTGTATGATTGCTTTAAGCAGCTGATTAGAGGAATGACTTGCTTATTATCTTTCTGTTATCCAACTAATAGATAACTCGAATAGATTCTCAAAGGCTGACCCTTGAAATCATCAGCAATGGTTCTAAAAGCTTTTGCAAGTGGGACAGTGAAAAAGAAAATGGGCCTATCTACCCAGAAAATAAGCAGATTCTTCCAAATGGAAAGTGACATGACACGTAAGTATATGTAGATACCTCCTGTACATAGACATGCAAATTTTAGGGATGTACATGCTAGGGTCAGGTGCAAACTAAAGTCATTGATTAGTTGTTTCAGATTTATGTTTTTAAGTTTTATAAATGATAAAAATTGGACAAAACTATTAGAAAAAGCCACATGGAATGAAACTGCCTCAATAACGTAGACATATCTGGTGAACAAAGAAAAACCGAAGGGTACAAATCCATAAAGATAATAAATAAGAATGTCATACTCTTGCTGACTATCTGTAAGAGATAACTGAATCAGAAATCAGATTGACCTACTTTTTCATATCTGCTGATTATTTTTTCTTATTATTAAGTGTTAATTTGTCTGTGGTTCGTGAACTTAGAAGACATCAAACTAATTTTCTTTCAGAAACACTACAGGAATAGTATTCAGCACTTCAAAAAAAAAATCCAGATAATAACATGTAAGAGCCAAGCGCACTGGAGACAGTGAACTGAAATGGCCCTGTTAAAAGTCACTGTAGGAAAATGCAATCGCTGTCATTCAGTTTTAGCTTCACATCTCAAATGCTGAGCATGCGTCTGCATTACCTGCTCTCTCACGCACAGACTTAGTGTTGTAGATGGAGTAAACATTATGTTTGTCGAGATGAGTTTCCAAGAACGCCACCGGAAAGGCACCAGCGAAGGCAGCCAGACATTCTCCTAGCGCAGAACGCTGTCTGTAAGTGGGAAATGCTTATGGTTTTTATGTCTTCCAGGTAAATAACTAAAGAAGTTACAGGAAAATTGGCAAGGTTAACCCCGAAGAGAGTTGATAAAAGTGCTCCGAATAAAATCCACTTCCAAATGCAACTTCTATATTACAAAACATCATATGCTTTCAATAGCAACATCCTTGCCATTTAGAAAAAGCTAAAAATAACTTTAAAAGTACAGACCAAAATAACAAAAAAAAACCTGTAAATCCCCCACAAGTTAGGACATTTCGTTTTTTTCTTTTCTTTTTTTAAAAATAATGACCTACTGAGGAAGCATTCTTGCTATGTGAATACAGATTAATAAAAATTTAAAAATGAAGTACTAATACTAATATAATTTCATGAAAATTATCATATGTAAGTAACACTAGGACAGCCATGAATATTAAGATATACTAATGCTAAAAGCTATTGATAACTCTTAAAATTGAGTTGTCATTTTCAAGGGAAGGAAGGTGTTTAAGGAATCAGACTGTAATTATTCCAGAACAGGTTATGACCCCAGGCTCCCCTACCACTGATAGAAATTATCACTTTCTCTTAGTTATCAACTCAATCCAAGGCTTTACTGGCACATTAAGTGTTTATTACCAGTAAATATAGCATAATATGAGAGTTATTTCAGCCTATTATGAACTCCTTAAATGATTTTATATAAATATTTCATCTGAAAAGTCAATAAAATGGATCTAATTATAATTACATAATTATCTTAGGCAATCTTAAATTTCTTGTTAACAAATAGAATGCCTAAATTGAAAATGTCTGATATCTAATGTTTTAACTTAAAAATGACTAGGTACTTAGCTAGTAGAAAATGTCCCTTCATAGAATGACATTGAATAAAGTGAGTTCAAATCAAATACTTATTAGCATGTCATTATTAAAAACAATTTAGGACATCATGGAATTACTAAGGTCACAGGTTTTGATTTAGACAGACCTGAGTCCCAATCTTATTCCTCTTATGCCATTGTAAGAAAATTATTCTAAGTTTTGCTTTCTTTGCCTAAAACTGGGGATGCAGACTTGCAAAATTGCAGGTACACAGTATAGGTTCAATAAATAAATTAAAATAATGAGAAATAATTTATTTAAGAATTTAATAGCTTAAATGTTTCATGTATGACCTCTGGGTAATTTCTTCCCTTACATCTGACTCCACGAATCCTTTCATTAATAATTCATGTGAATTATTTAATATACATTACTTTTTTTTATTCCATTAGTAGTTATAAGACCAACTCTAATCATTTGTGTTGGTATTCTGGAAATAACAATTTTTCTTTTAGAAGACTGTACTAAAATATCTACATTTTTATTAGTACAGTGTGAATTTTTCATTTTTTTCAAAGTATCCTTTACTCATCTTCAAAATTTTATTTTTATATTCTCCCCAAATCACTTTATAACTGCAAGATATATAGATAAATACATGGGGGTGTGTATGTGTGTGTATATATATATATATGTATACATATACATGTGTATACATATATATACACATACACACACATATACATATATACACATTTATATATATACACATTTATTTCTGATATATAATGGGAAACTGTACTAGCAGATTCCTTCATGAGACATAAACATTCAAGTTTAAACTGCATATTAAACATGGTCTTTACCATGATTGCTTTACTTTTTTCATAACTCAGCTATCATTTATTATATCAATTCAAATTTGGCTTAAAGATGATCTAATTGCCCCCAATAAATTCAATACATGAACCTGGTTCTTTCGTTTATAACTAAGGGAAATTTTATAAAGTGAAGACTCTTGAAATTAATAGTTATAATGCTTGAAACAGCTATGAATACGATGTGAAATTTTAAAATCTTACCTTTCCACATAAATACTCTTGCTCGTTCCCAAAGCATATAAGCTAGTCAGAATTCTGTAACATGATACCTGTACCTCTTCCACTAAGGAAAAAGAAAATCTCACATGAGAAAAAAAAACTTGTTATTCATACACTGTCCCAAGGAAGTTTAGGCTAAAAACGAAATCCAATAATGAAGGCATATCAATATTTTAACATTTGAAAGAAGCAATATAAGAACAAACAAATATGTAAAATGAAATATAAAAACGCATTCTCAAACAAAATTCTTTATCTGAGGAGCTGAAGGTGTCCTAAAAAATCATGTTGTGATTATTCAGAATATTATCAGGAACATTTTTTTGTAATTTTTCTCTAGGTATAAAAGACTTTTTCAAGAACGAAATTAAGCACAAGAATATCTGGGAGGAGAGGTAGATTTTGACTCCTGTTTCAAAGGTATATAAAGCCTGTTTATCTTTTTAAGTCTCAAAGGAACAAGCACGAGAAAGCTGGAGGAGAGTATGATAGTTATTTCTGAAATGATCTGACATTTAAGGGTATCAGCAAGTCACTCTGGTAGTTAAAAGCCAGAAAATCAAACGAAATCTTATAATGATCTATGATCCAATAAGACAAGTTTCAAAGGCAAGGAAATGTAAGAACCTTGGATTTCTCATTCCAACTCGGGTACCATTTGCTGGAGGAAGCACCACAACATGAATGGAGAAACCATCCTTGTCCTCCAGACCGGTTTCCATGTCCACACTGTGCTCCTACTGGTTCAAGTAAACGTTTTGCCACTAATGGCTGTGTCATCCACCAAGTGACACAGTGGTTTTTACGCAGAGCTGCATTCACCTGGGGGACCTACAACACTGAGATTCTCAGTGGCTGGGTCTGCAGTCGAGACCCACTTGCCTGCTTGACAGGGGCTTGTACCTTCTCTCCTGCTCACATCAGCAGGGGAGCAGAACATCAGGGCAGGTCATGTGCTTTTTTTTTTTTTTTTTTCCACATAACATTGGGCATTCTGTGGATATTTTTAATAACTACAGCATTCCAGCCCACAACAGCTGGTTACATCCCCTATGAAAATAGACTGAAACCTATAAACAGAAGCCACTTGAGCCACCCTAGTCAACCAATTATTTAGACCCAAACTTTGTCTCAGCATCTTCATGTTTGTTGGTAGTCCAGCTTGTGGAAACAATATGCATCGACTCGGAAATAATCTGAAAACATTTCGTGTTGCATGTCCCATGGTCAAACGGCATTAGGAAATGGCCATGGAGAGAGACAACACAGAAGCAGTAAAACTTGGAATTTGTACTTTGACTGTAGAAGTGATTGCCCACATGATTCAGTAATCCAACCGTTTGAGTTGAACGGTTTCTACAGCTCAAACATCAACCTATAGCGTTCTGCAGAAAAAGCACTTTAATGTGTAAGCAGTGTCCGAGTGACCTCGACGTGGCTTTCACAATTTCTGGCTGTACTATTCAGATAATGAAACTCTAAGTAATAAGATTTACATACGTATCAGATCTTCTCCAAACTGATGCTGGCCAATGTGCTCAAACAATGACGACAGCATGGGCAGCAGTGCCACCGTGGTGTAGTTGATGATCTGAGTGACACCTCTGGGTTGGGTCCGGGTGTGGGTGAACTGGCCCTGCTTCAGGTTCTCCATGGTCTTGTCCAGGTCCTCGGCGGCGTGGTCCAGAAATGCCCTGAGCGCACTTTTCACACTCTCCAGGCCAGTCTTCATGACCGTCCTACGAAGTACACACGGGAGAACTTGCACCACACGAGAGGAGCAAGTGAACTCCAGATAAAACAGACTCTACTTTGCGTACATTTGTCCATCCAACATTCACTCAGTCAACTCCATTTTTAAATCCACTCTCAAATACGTTTGTTTCAACGTACTTGAAGTTACAGCTCATAGTACTCTATAAACGCATAACCATTCCTAAATTCCTTCAGGATCAATTTAAATCAGACCTCGAAGGGCAGGGCTAAAGCTTTGTTTTCAACCAGAGGTCTCAAATTCTGAGAATGTTTATTTTATAACTAATAAAACACAGCTTCTGAGCCAGTTTCGTTCATCTCAAATCCAACAGAACTAGACTGTTCCCTGAGGCAATGGCTGTGAAAGAAACATTATGCCAACTAAACCAAACTATATAGATATTTTGTGCTTCAAGGTAGCAATCAGTCTTTCCTAAATTAGCCTCTGAAGACCAAACACTGTACAAAAGTGACACTCTAATGCCACTATTTCTAGTAAGAAATCAAGGTGTATAATGGCATCCCTTTCTTCATGTATTACACAAAACACCTCAAGTAAAATTTTAAAGACAAAAATGGATAATCCGAGAATATCATGGGCTATTCTCTGTAGGAGATGCTCAGAAACTTTAAGTTAGATTTATCCTTGATAATAAATGAATTTAATATACGGCTCAAAGGCTGACTCTGTCGTGCTAATAGATCGCTTTTGTATTTAGTTCACATGTTAGATTTCCGGTCATGTTGTTTAGGGCAAAGAAGAAGGGGCACAGACTTGGGAGCTAATCCACTTCCGCACTTACTATGCAATCTTAAGCTTCAGTTTACTCATCTGTAAACTGAGAATAAACCCCCATGTTCCTGCAAAGCTAAACGTTATTACAAATGTGGAGAAGCACCATGCCTAGACGTTAGTGCGAGCCCTAGAGTTGCAGCTCACCATGTTTACCTCCCAGTACATTCCTAATTCAGCCCGCAAGCACATACCGAGCTGCTATAGTAATTATATAAAATTTAAGTAATAATTTATATATGATCATAAATATAATAAAATGTCATTGTTTTTATAATTTACACAAGATTTTCTTTTCACCTGAAGTCTTTATTACCATCCAAATAATAAATCAAGACACTAGGTTTGTCTCAGTATTCTTACATATCACCACTACCCTCACTGATGTAGATAAAAATGTATCCATTTACCTCGCATCCAAAGTCTGACCCAAAATATGAAGACAGTTGACAATTGACGTTGCATCATTTCCTGAAGAGGAAACAAAATGCTGTATAAATTGCCCGGAAAATTTTTCAGTGCTCTTCTTTTCTATTAATGTCTGTGTTTTGAAAATTAGTCCATGGCACAACTCAGTAATAATAACTCAAAAAGATTTTTGATAATCAAGTTTCAAATCATGCAGTTTTTCTGCTTACAAGTGGTTATGCGAATGTAAATAGAGAAGCGATAAAGCAGGTCTCATCAAGTAGCTGACATACTCAGGAAGCGTTCAAAGCATTGCACCAGGATGAAGGGCTTTGACTGGATTCTTCAGTACATCCCCTGCCTCATACCAACTCATCTTATTTTTAAATCATATTGTCTGCCAACTTTTCAAGTCAGCTCATAGCCTTTATGAAAAGAGGTGGGCTAAAAGTCAAATAAATTTAATTCCAATTTAATTACCCAATGTCTCTGCTCTCTTATTACATTCAACTGCATTAAGATAAATTAATGTGCCTGAATGTCGTTGGTTTTTGGTGAAAAAGAAGCACCGAGCGATCATGTAAAAAAGCATCAGAAGCTGAAGAAGTTAAATCTTACTCTCATGAGATATTTGAAACGGCGGGGTACTGCTCTTGAAAGTAAGATGAAATTCATTTTGATTGGTGTATTTTGTCATAAAGTACAGAAATGTGAATTATATAATTACTACATATATTTTACTTTGTGATAGGAAACAGAAAAGCAAATCAATAAAATGATGAATCCAAAGTTACAAAGTGATTTGCTCATAATACAGTTTGACATTCACTGTATAACATAGTCGTTCCCTGGGTCCTGACGTTAACAACTCCTAGTTAAACGTAAGTTTTTATAACATTTGAGTATGTTATATCCTTTATACAAAAAAATCCTAAAATAAATTAAATATACATAGAAATCAATAATTGCTTCAGAATGAGAGCAAGTCAGTTTAGTGATATGATACCAATATGAAAAAAAAAAAGGCATTCATTGCTGAGACTCTCAGTTCTTAAGAGAACTTCCATTTATCGTGTGCTTCATATCTCAGAATTTCTGGTAACAATGAAGACAAAATCAGCAGAAGGGCAGAACTTGTTATGTCCCTGTCTATTGGCTGGTGGGAATCTTAGAGCTTGTACTGTAACCCGTGGAAGTGTTATTCGTTTATTCATTCACTCAATAAATACATGTCAAATACCAAGGGCTCTCAAACTTCCGGCAATAAGCAAATAGAGTTCTCATGGTACCTGCATTTCAGTGGGGGATACAGATAATGAGCTATTAATCAAAAATTCAATATATTGCCTAGTACCAGGCCACAATAAAAACATGCAGCAGGATATCGGGATCAGAGCAACTGCATAGAGTAACAGGGTGAGTGACCAGACTGCCATCCCCAAGGAGGTGGCATCTGAGCAGAGCATTGAATGAAGGGAAGGAACAAACCATGCACGTATGTGGGAGAAGGGCCCAGGCAGAGCAAACAGCCCATGCAAAGGCTCTGAGGCAGGAAATGAACCTGGCGTCCCAGGCAAGGAAGTAAAGGTGGCCAATGTGGGCAGATTCAGGGGAAAGAAGGAGGACCAGGGGCAGACAGGAGGGGACAGGCCAGGTCCTAGAGCCTTGAAACAAGAGCAAGAACTTTGGATTTTTTGAAGTGCAATCGAAAGACAGTGCTAGGTTATGAACAGGATGGTGTTTGATTCATATCTTAAAAGGATCAAGTCACAATGTACAAAACTCTGGAAGGGCAAGAGTGGAAGTTAGTTAGGAAGCTACTACAGTAGCCCAGAATCAGAGGACTGACGATGGTAAATTTGGATCAGGATATAAGCAGTGAAGACAGTAATAAGCTATGTTAAGTTTTTGCTTTTGAACTAAATGAGAGGCGACAGGGTCAGGAGACAAGGATAAAACTCCAAGACTGTCTGGGTGGGCAGCTGTACGAGCAACGGGTGAAAGGTGATGCAATTTAAAGATGCGGAGAGAGACCTGAAAGGAGCAGAATGTGGGAGGAGGGGGTAGGGATCCTGTCCTCCACTTCCCGTAAGTTAAGTGTGTGGGCTTGTTAATCTCCATAAGCTGTGGAAGGGGCGACTGATACAGAAGTCTGGAGTGCAGACAGCGACCTCCGTTGGAGCTATATACATATGGACATCATAAGCGTATAGGAAATTCTTTAAATCATGGGCCTAAGTGAAATTAGCCAATATGAGTATATATAGAGAGGGTGCCCGAAAAATGTATACACATTTTAAGAAAGGAAAAAGCTGTATTAAAATTATGCTGATGGGAACCACTTTGAGCACTTCTTGTAACTGCAGAAGTCACACGTGACTTGTATTCATTCATCTTTTGTTGTTGGTACATACTGAGTATTACAATTTTAATGCAGTTTTTCCTTTCTTAATATGTGTGTACATTTTTTGGCACCTTGTGTGTGTGTGTGTTTCTGTGTGTGTGAAGAAAAAAGGTCCAGGGCCTCCAATACTTGGAGCATAAAAGTTAAAGAGCATGCAGCCCAGAAAATGAGAAGGCGGCCCAGGAGAAAGGAGGGACACAAGCTAACGCTGATGAAACTATTATTCAGCACCAGAGACTGGTCCTCACTCCCTAAACCCCACAGTCCTTTTCCCTTCCCTTCTGATCTACTGTCTCTTCATGTGAATGCTCAGGTATTTGCACTTTGTACTGAACCTACCCAGGCCCTTCCCCACAGAAAGGCCAGGGGTATTTTAAACCACCATTCCTTTATGCTTATGGTGGCAAGATTTCTGTTTGCTTTGTTTCTTGACGTAACCCAGCACCTAGAACACTGTTTGGCATACAGCAGGCGCTCAATTACACCTCTGTGCAATGACTGGGATGTGAGTAAGAGAGTAGGAAATGGCACCAGGGGCCCAATGAAAATGTGTGTGGTGAGTATGAGATTTCTGCGATGGTTAAAGTCACAAATTGCAAGCTCCAGGAAGCCACCCATTGCAGTACTCTCCATATTAGAGGAAGGACCGCTTTAATGGAAATATCTCAATGTGAAAAACGGTAACAAAGGCCCCTAAGGAATGAAGAACAAATCTAAATTCAATCTTCAGCACTTTATCATGTAGACCAAGCAGAAGTACCCATTTTAGAAGCCTAAACAATGGTTAGTCTAGAAGGGATAAAGCATGTAGTGACTAAGGCTTTTAAATGCAATAAAATTGCCTTTTTTAAGGCTATCAGATCACCATAATCGGAAATGTTACCATGCTCTTAGTAAGAACAGGAAGGGCTGGTGAAAGTGTGGTGAGATGGTACAATTGTAAAGGGATGATTGTATGTTCGTGTATGTAACTATGTAATCGCTTAACTGTTCTGAGCAGTATAAAAAAAAACAAAGTTTGGTATTTTTAAACTCACACTTTTTTAAGGTCCACGCTACGTCCCTTTCTTCAGCATAGCTTGCCTCACCTCTAAACACTGAGGGACACATTTATGGATCGGTCACTTATGTGTCATTGAGACTGTGTGTTTGCCTCAGTGTGAATGTGTGTGTGTAATCATGAAAGGTACATTGTTAAAATCACATTCGTACCCGAATCTAATAACCACAGATAGAAGCAAGCACTGGGTCTTAAAAAACATTGTACCAGCCTCATAAAATAATACCTCTCTCTAAATAAAAATAACAAAGTTAACGCTGTCAGAGTCAAAATATCTTTTTGTATTTTAATCCCAAATTGTTTTGCGGTATTTAATACAAGGTTTCTATAACTCAGGAGTTTTCAACACTATCCAAAATTTGACATCATATCAGTTTTGTAATCTGATTTATTGAGGATTATCAGAATGTTGACCTTCTCTCCTCTGGGAGAGCAGTTAACAGCCATTTTTATTTTTATTCTTCTTCACTTTTCTTACTTGGTTCTTGACACAATATTTCACTCTGTTCTCTTCTTTGAGAAAATGATTAATCTTGGCAGAATACTTATTAATATTGGAAAATAAAATTACGCAAAATATACAAAACTCTCTCAAAATTAAGGGACAGAGAGAAATTGAACAGTGCCAATTATTTTATTACTTCTAGAGTCTGTGATACTGAGAAAAGTAAAATTGCTGATTCCTTTACTTGCTGAGACATTTCAGTTAAACTGAAAACATATTTCATATAATTACACATACTTTTCATCTGTTCGGGAGTCAGGAATGTCTCTCATAGTAATAAGTTCAAATGAAAGAAATACCTGTATCACTCTAATACTATCTTCTGATACCGTTTTCATTATAGTGTCTGATTCTGATATTTCTGACCTAAGTTGCCTCTTCATAAGAAATGGGTTATTTTTTTATATCAATAAAAAAAACAAGTTAAATCCAGGGGACTCTTGTCTACAGATTTTTTAAAGCAAGACCTTAATGGTCTTCTAGTGATGAGTGACAGCAGTTAGCAGAAGGAGCAGACTGCCTGATGGGACCATGACGTTCTCAGCATAAAGACACATGCAGTTCTCAGACACGCATGATCCTGAGATTCTTAGCACTTCAAATGATTTTCCTCTCATCATATATGTCCTATTAAACAAATGCAAGCACAACCTGAACATCTTTAGGGATAATACAAGTGTATCCTAATTTTCTAATATCTCGAGCTAGACGGTAGCAGTCTTCATGTAAATACATGAACGGACTTTGGGGGGGAGCTGACAGAAGGATCAATGTAAATTTGATCCACTAATTATTTAAACAAGGAGAGATACCAACTGATAGAATTTTCATTGTATTACTTTATTTAATGTTAAAACTCTTTCAAACATAACGTAAAGATTTATGTGCCGATTTCAATCCTGCATACTCACCTAAGAGGGAAAAAAATGAGTATTTTAAGAAGAACTAGAGTTTTATTTAAACACATAATACTTATCTCGTTCATTATTCCTGCAGCTAATACTAGAGTTGTATTAATGATGTGATATGTTGAGTTCTGGGGTCATCTGAGGTCAAACCAGAAGAAATGTTGGAATATTATGCTCATTATGCTACAACACGCTCGCTTTTCTCCAGGCATTTCCAGAAGTCTCTCTGCTATCAAATTTGGAAATTTTCCAGTAACCCTGAGGACTCTCTGGACAATTTACTGTCTCACTAATATGTTAAAAATTCACCAGAAAATGGAAAAGCAGAAAAGCCCTCCCAATAACTATTTTGTGTCAGCTTTCTCAAATAGTTCCTCACACTGAAAAGATCATTGTTGGTTGAGCTTAAGGGCCTTGTGTGAAGAGTCACTAATTATGTGTCCTTTCTGTGTCAATGTAAGTGCCTTAAGTGCTTTCAGGGACTGCTTAAGGAATTGTAAAAGCATGATTCTCACAAACTGTGAGATAACTTGATACTGCATTTTTCTTAATAATCTCCAGAGAAAAAAAGTAAAGTTTGGGTTATTCGTGAATGTGAGAAAATTTCAAATTGAGAGCACTTATCTCATTGTTGGAAACATCTGCTCACTTATCTATCTTCTCTATTAAACTGTAGGCGTCGTGAAGGCAGGATGTGGCTGGTTCATTCCTTCAGTCACCAGGTATTTACAAAATGCCTACTGTGTCAGACTTCCTGCTACGCACTGAGGATACAGCAATGAACCCTCTAAGAGCTGAGTGTTTTTTGTTCCAGAAAGAAATGTTAATCTAGTAACATCATCAGTGAGATGAAGGGCAGGTACTAGAGCTCGGAGAAAGTTCTAGCGGCAGGAGGAGGGAGGAAAACCGGGGAGGGGGAAAGGTTTTCCTTAGAGAGGACTATTTGGGTTGAACTCTGAAGGATGGATCTGAGGGACTGGACAGGTGAATGCTATGTACGGGAATCTATTCCAGTCAGCAGGGACAGCACATGAGAGACCCTGGGCAGAAAGAGACATGACACAGTCCAGGAGCAGAGTGAGGCCATGGAGGCTGAAGCACAGTGAGCACAAACGTGCTGGGAAATTCGGTGGGGTGGTCCACAGGGGGTCTGCTATCTCACTGCCTTGAAATTCGTAATCATAAGTTTCACTTAGCAAACATAGGGGGAAATGGTGGGATTAAAGGCACTAACTCCTTAGTCAACAATGGGTCCTTGAATATGGCGAATGGCATCCTTATCGCTTGTCAGTCGGCCTGGGTCCTGACCATGTCCTAACTGATTTTCCAAAATACAAGACTGCATGAACTTATAATCACTAGCGGCATTTCAAATGGGAAGCCTATATAGAAACAAAATACTATTTTCTTTATTACTTGTCCCCATAAAGTATTCTAACCAATATACCAGAAGTACTGTTCAGTGGGAATATGGCTTGGCCCCCTTTTTAAAACCTTACCTTTTATCTAATATAAAATGAAATGGTTTCAATGCCTCAAAAATAACATATGAGCCATAAAAACACTAGTAATCTCTTTAATTTTCACATAGCATGCATCCTTCTATAGGAAATATTTAGGTAAAAGATATTCACAAATGTGTTAAGCCCACATTCGGGGATTCCTCACTTTATAGATCAGAAAAATATTTTACCTACAGATGAGGTTTGGAGATATAACTACAATTTGGCGTCCAACTTGGAATAAACATCCTCTTACTCATCAAACCAGCGCCCCACAGGACAAGTGCTTTGTCCCTTGGGTGACTGTCCCACTCTCCTTTGTCTCACTCACATCTTCCTGACACGTTTCATGTGCATCTTTCTACAACGTGCCTTTGCTCACAGACACAGAGCCCAAGGAATCCTTTGTGAACCTCAACTGCCAATTCAGTCTAGGAAGGCCTGAGAGGCGATGTCATAAGGTTGTAGTTTACGTAGCCCTTTAACATCTGTCATCCAACATTAGATTTGAAACATGCAACAGATCTCTAAGATTAGTAGTTATTTTAACCAACTTCAAAAATGAATAACACAAAAACAAACAAACAAACAAAACACCAAGGTTCAGAGAAGTAAAACCCACGTCCAAGTCATTCAGCTGTTTTAGTTACAAATATAGGACTAATTGGGGTTTTCCAATTCAAAGCCCCCTGTTCCCTACGGGACATCACATTAGTGTCAGGAGCCAGGTTATAACGGTATCGTCTACAGTTTACATGTCTTAGACTTAAAGACTCTAATAATTGGACAAGTCTGCATTAGAGTATGCTCGCTGAATAAAAGCCTCTTGAAGTGTGTGTTATTTTACTGGAAAATGCCAAAGCAAATTCGAAACAATAACAACAGATGCTAGAATAATATAAAGAATTCACAAAAACATGATGTTGAGGAAGAGATACAAAGTAGATCTCCAATAAGTCCCGGCTAAAAAGTAAAAAAAAAAAAAAAAAAAAAAAAGTATTTAAATGCTAAGGGATTTAAAATGCAATGTCTAAATGGAATATCAGAATTCCACAGAGATAGAATGAATGTCAAAAGTCCAATTCTTCTCTACCTGACAGGTAGGACGAGTTATATTACGTGTTTATCATCAATTACTAAATCTTTAATTAATATATTCAAAAGGAAAAAAAAAGGAGGTTAAATAACAGGAAAAATTAATTCAGGGTAATGAAAGTCTACAATATAGTTGCTGTTTAGAGGGTTATAAACCAGGAAATGGCATGAGGGCTTTAGGTATGTCACGACCTGAGCAAATGGATACATACATACGTAAACGTTCAGCAGCATCTAATATCAGACTGTCCTTAAGATTTGTGTATCTTGCTGCACGTATGGAATACCTCAAATGATTTTTTTAAAAAGGAAATTACAGAGATGTAACATAGAAAACCAAGAATTTACAATATGTAAGAAGTTAGAAAGAGCACAACAGAAAGTATGCTTATTCATAAGAATGCAAACAGTGCTGCTGAGAAATGAGGTCCCCATCAGAGATGTACTGCATGAGTCAGAACTGTCTGAAGACAACTGGAGGCTGCTTGAATCTACTGTTATTATGAGAAGGTTAAAGAGTACATGAAAATTCTGTCTGAATATTTTCATAGAAACTTTTCTGTGTCGAAGAGGAGTCAAAAGCCTGTCAACTGGAAATTATTCAGAAGATAATTTCCCCATTTGGATAACTGAAACATTAATGCAAAAAATCAGGCAATTTATATGAACTATAACTTTCAATGACTAAATTTAAGAGCACCAAATACTGGAGATAAAAGTAATATTAGAAACCAATATGGCATCAAATAATTAAAACCGGAAACTATAATTTCACAAAAACAATATGGAGTGTGTTAAAGAACTTATAAGTTATTTGTGTGTGTGTGTGTGTATGTGTGTGTCTGACACACACACACATACACACACAATCAATTCCTCAGTTTGTTCACTGTGGCTTTTAAACGACTGACTCAATCTTTAATTTTTCCTGTAATGGAATTGAACTTATAACATCTCTATCAGTACACTAAATGTTTTATTACTGAAATTCCCCTAACACTGACTCAAAACCTATAGAGCATAGGGCTGAATTTTGCTTTGTCAGTTCATAACAGCAGATATAGGAAAGATAAAACAGTAAAACACAACTCTGCCAGGGGCTGCAGAGTCCTCAAGCCCCACAGCCAGGACCGTCTGTGGGAAGTGAGTGACCGCCCCGCAGGGCTGGTGAAAGCAAGTGCTCAAAACGTGGACCTCAGCTACATGAACTCTCAGAAACCAACACAAACTGACTACAGGGTGAGCAGTGCTAGAAAAGTCGCTTTGCTAAGTGAAGCGCTCGGCCTCACTGTCTGTACTATGAAGCTTCAATGTCTTCAATGCAGTCAACATGCAAATCTGTATTCAAGGGCATTACAAACACAAGTGCAGTTAAAAGGTTTAAATATATAATAGCTCATTATTTAACCTATCGGAGATAATCAAACACAAATGCAAGAGCTCAGTTTTGCTTTACCCCTCTGAAATAAAATATGACAGAAGCTGCCATTTCTATTCATTTGCTCTTTAATAATGTAACCTTTTGGTTTTCAAGTGTGCTTTGGACAAGTATAAAAAAGTGACAGTCTTCAATTTCACCACAGGTAATGCTCCTTACAAACAACCTGGAGGACCTTTCTTGACCTAGGACGACCATGCATGCAGCCATGCAAACATGCATTCATGCAACATAGCAGCACACAACACAGTGTGAAAATGGCAAAGAAAACCAAGTGATGGCCATGCTAGTAATTTTCAAGGGTCTCCTTACCAAATAGTGAAATCCTATGCCTGACAAGAACTCCAAGTTTGCAGAATAGGCTGAAGACAAAAGAAAAACAAAAGAGAAAGGGGAAAGGGGTAGGGAAGGTAGAAAAGACAGGGAGAAATTAAAACAAAATTTAAAAAAAAGAAAACAGAAAAATAAACAGCTGGTATATGAGCCGGAAAAAGCAACATGATGTCACGCAGAAAGAATCAATTCTCTGAGCAGAATGTGGAGTAAAGGTATTAAAGAAAGAGTCTCTGAGTGCATATCTTTAAGAAACATGGTTAAAAAAGCACGTATTATAAGAAACTAAAAAAAAAAATTGAAAGCAAAGCTAATTAATATAAAAGCAACCTATATGAACCACGCAAGAATATAACTACTGAAAAACCACAAGGAAAACAATTAATTTTATCTGTTCAAATACACCACTGAAACTCTAGATTTTTTTTATTATGGATATTATTTAATAACAAAAGTATGGTACTTTGAGCATAGAATGTTACTTTAAGTTTTAGTATGTGTCATCATTTGAAACTTTCCTTCTTCCCAAAATTGACCTCACCCCTTACACATACACCAAAGCATTCAGTGAATTTGAATACAGTGAAGTAGAGACAGAATTTGAACGACTAATAATCACTCAGAGAGAAATATACAGGGGTGATAACTTGGGCACTTAATGCTAATGCATGAGTTGAGTATGTTTCTTATTTCCTCTAGAGCAAGTTCCTGGGTCTCTGTGTCTTCCTGGCGATGAACATGGGAGATGACAAACAAGGACATCTTCATTCAGCGTGACAGCACTGATGTGCACTGACTCAGGGACCAGACCCCAGAACCTGGGCAATACCTACTATTGTCCTGTCTTGTCACCAGACTGCAGTCTGGTGGGTTCCTTTGATCAGGACCCTCTTTTCAGGAACAGCCCTCACTCACGTCCATGCGATTCTCCCTTTACCCACCCCTTAATATCATGTATACGACCTGTTTACTCCATGAAGCCTTTTCTAACACCTAGTGCTCCTGTACCATCCCCAAACCAAACTGAAACAGGCCCCCTCCTAGCGTCTCCAAGGGGCCATTTGCAAATCTCTACCATCACTCCTTACTTTCCATATTACAATTGACGTTATTTTCACGTCTACCCACACACCTGTGAACTCTCCAAGAGCACAGGCTCTGCGTAGCCAGAACTTACCACAGCTTTAACCTTGAAGGCGGTTTGCACAACAGCACCCACACTCAGCCTGACTTTTCCCATCAGGAGAACAGCTATATCCTGACTGTCCCAGCCTCTCCTGCAAAGCTCTCCATGACCAGCAAATGTGCAGACGTACACTTACCAGCACTGGGGATACAGACTATGCCATGGGATAAAATCAGGCAATTACTCATAACAGGATGGGAAAAAGGAGACAGAGAGAATCCCATGAATGATGCTGACCTCTTCCATTGCTAGTTCTGACCATCCTAGCTCACTTTAGTCATGACGTGGAATAATGGATGAAAATTAATTACATAGGGCATTGTGTAGCTCTCCCTAGAAAACATTCAGCCACAAATATGCAAGTGAAGTTAAAGTCTCAGGAAATCTCTTTAGTGCTAGAAGTTCTTAAAACAATGATCTACTCAAGTAGACCGATGATGACATTGGCCCCTGGGCTGTATTATTTGAACAAAAAAGACAAAACAAGGGCAATTTTCTCCAGGTACCCTCCTCCACTGAGCTTTATGCACACTGACTCAACAAGGTTCCACCTCCATCTAAGGAGAATAATTACACCTTAGAGTTGTACACACTTTGGATGCCTGTATTCCAATCTATCTTAAGTGACATCTTTAATCTCATTAGTGGGGACTCTCTAGCATCCAGGGGAAACATTCTCAGATGATGTTGCACGTATAATGCTAGGATTACATTTTATCCCAGTTAAAAAATCCAGACCTAGGATGCTTGGCTGTGATGCTAAACAGAATTGCTCTGTATCCCATTCCACTAGATTGCATTTAACATCTGAGAATCTGCCAGAGAAAAATGACTTCTTACAGTATCAGCTGCTCCTAACAGTGACAGATGTACCACCAGGGAGAGATGCTGATATACAGAAAGCTAGGTCCTCCCAGTAGATAAATTATGTCACTTTCCCCTCTGTGTCATCCACTGTCAGGGAGTAAGTTCCATACAGGTTACTAGGTTTGATTACCTTGAGCTCTGGCCTATAGTTTCTCTACAAATATTTTCAATAATACTGTTATCCCCTTGCTCTATATCCCTCCGTTCCTAACACTCTTGAGAATTAATAATGCATTGACGCTTCCTCAGAACCGACTCACTGTCCTGTAATCTGCTTCCCATCACGCTGCTCTACAGAGCACTCCCCTGAAGTTCTCAGTAACCCAACCAGCAAATCTTTTTCAGTCTCCTTCCTGGAACACTCTCAAATGTGGCATCACTGGCTACTTAAAGCTGTGAAACCCCGGATTCTGTTTTACAGCAAGATTTTTCTCCCCTTCCTCTCAAACTAGTATCCTCTGTGTTCTTCAAAGACCCACTTTGCAAATCCCTCCACCTGTCATAATTCTCCAAGTTTTCATATTCACACCTTTTTGCTTCTTCCTCTATTGTCCAGAGATTCAAGCATTATATGGGTAAAGATAAGCCCACAATGTATAATTTCTTGCCCTGTTGTCTCCAACACCAGACACGTATTCCCAACTTTCTGCTGAATCTTCCCAGGTGAATGACCTGTTGGTACTTATATGTCAATAAATACCTAATCCAATGTAACCTGTGTTCAAAATGAGTTCTTCTGAAAGCGCCTGGTTTTACTCATTACTCCAGTATCATCCCAACTGCTCAGCACTGAACTTTCAGCTCCGTGCTCGCTCCTCCTGTCCATTTGTCGTGAGACTCACTGCCAAGTCCTGGGGATCTTCCCTCTTGTGTGTCCCCCACATCCAGCCCCTCTCTCCATCGGCATGCCCTCTGTATCCCCACACTTTAATGTGTCTCCACTTACACGCCCCACACTGATTATCTACTGAGCTCTGTATGGGTGCCTCACCCAGCTGCACTTCTATGAACATTAGGGACCGGGTACTTGCATGTCCTCACTTAGGACAGCATCTGGTGCATGGCAGGAACTCAGAAGAATGTGCAGAATCAGCCGTGGGGAGCACCCCTTATTTGCGGGAGCACGTCTGTTACAACAGTCTGCCACGGCCTCCCCGAAGCCCACTGCCGTCAACCTCACTGCTCCTGCCAGACTGTCCTAAAGGACGTCTGATTGTTCTATGGAAAAGTCTCACTGGTGTCTTGGTACTATTAATTAAGTAAAAATTATATAACTAAAAATTAAAAAGAACGAAGAAAGGAGATCCCTTATTTTGGTATTTCATATCAATGACAAGATTTCATAGTGAATCTACATAACCTGCATTCCCCCTGAATTACCAGAATTGTGATGCTGTTCTGATTTATTCTGTGAGGGATGTGGTCAGTAATGGAAAATGAGTCACTGTGGTCAGTGAATAGTTCCTAGAGTAAGACTGAAAATTAAACAGAGACAACGAAACACAATACAGGAGCGGGAAAGAGGAATGTGCCTAATTGCCTTTGGATTTTTCCTATGTTCTCTGATTGTATGTTCTCTTGATTTATGTACCTGAGAGACATGTAAATGACCAACACCCCCTGGGAACAAAATTTATGTTACAAAAGGCTGACTGGACCCAGGGAGGACAAGGGGATTCGGCCCAGGTGTCATGGCGATAATGGGAACTTGGTGCTTTGGCGTTTCTAGCCCTGTGTGCACTCACCATCCACAGGGGGCGCTGGGCCACCGAGGTCAGGAGGGGTGCCCCTCCCTCTGCTGGGGAAGCCTGAAGGAAGGCCAGGGGGTGGGGGGTGCGGGGCAGTAAAGGGTGCAAATCTTGGAAAGCAGCCCTGCCTGACTTTTCCTTTTAGGTCACACAGTTTGTGGAAACAAAGCATGTCACTGGGATGGATTCTGTTATTTTAACTACAATCAGTTTTATCAGTTTCATAGGAAGAATATTATTTGAAGTTTGGGGACATTTCTTAATGCTGTTGAAATTCAACATCACACAACTGTCTACTTACTAGTTGGTAAAATAGACAATATGAGTAAAGACATGAGCTTAAAATTTCATTCAAGTCCCCCTTCCCAATGTTACACAATGCAGAAATCTTATTTCTTTACCCTCCGGTGAGTCTATGTTCAATCTCATCTCGCTCTGTCCAATAGGTTGACACTGCACTGCCATTCAGCATATCATTAAAGTCAAGTTCAAGGAAAGTCTGTATCTACTTTCTATAGGTTACTCACTTTTACAGATTTTTTTTTCAGATATAGTCTAAAAGCTTGGCATGGACTCCTGCACAATGTAACAACACAGAAGGTTTGTATATTAAGTTCTGGCAGAATTTTGAGCAATCAGACCTGAAATCCCCAGAACAATCAGAAATAAATCTACGAAGAATATTTAGATTTAAGCAAAAATGAGAAAGCATTGCTAACGTGCCAGCTTGAGTGGGGTGAGGGGAAATCTTCAGAAAGGATATATTTTGACTTCATATACTTCCAAGAGTGGACATTATTTTTCTTTAATATTTAAAATTATGATTTCTGTAAATGGGATTTTGCCCTCCTGAAAAATTAAGGATGGCAAAAATAATTAGAGTTGAAGGAATTTTAAAGAAATTAATATCAAACATCGTAATACAGTGATGCCTCTCCAGCCTCTACTTGTCAGTTCTAAATTGGGTATTTGATTCCTTCTATTCATCATGTATTAACTGCAAAACCATCCTTGTCACAGTGTCCAGAGTCTAAGAGGACCGGCTTGGGCGAATAGGCAGGCACTCTGGCCACGCCCCCTTCAAGGTCCTGGGCATCCTTTCCCCAATGCAAACACTGAAACAACGGTCTTTATGTAAGAGCTCTTTACCTTGTCACCATTTCTTTCTCTTTGTTTGAAGCATGTCCTCCAGAACAGAGAGGTCTGCTTGCTGCAGATAAGAAGTATAAACGATGGTTTTTGAAATACTGGTCAATTAAAGGAAGAACGACCTGAAAGAAAGGAAAAGAAGACAGATCTACACGGTGGGATCTCTGAGGGATGAGTGAGCGCGGAGGCCTCTGAGCATGTGACAGGTTCCCCAATATCCACGGCCATGCCAGACAGCATCATTTCAGAGTGTGGCTCCCTTATACCTCAGTCTGCTAACTGTAGTCCCCGTGTGTGTGTGTGTGTGTGTGTGTGTGTGTGTGTGTGTGTGTAATTATGGGGAATACACTAAATTTTCAACAGTTTGGAATTATTTTCAATATTTTTTCAAAATAAAATAATTCTTAATTATTTCATAGAATGCAGTTCAATGCCCAATAATTTCAAAAATAATCAATAATGACCATTTATTGAGTCTCAACTATGTGTGAGGACTGCAACTGGCACCCTGTCATTTAATTTATCCTATAACTACTCCGTATAGTAGGTGCCATCACCCCTTCTCTGTAGATTTTAAACGGAGGTGTAGGAAGAGAGTGACTTACTCAAAGTTGCACTGTCACTTTCCTACCTCCACACTCTTCTTACCTGGCATCCCTCAAAGCCCACCTCCCATTTCTGTACCCTGGTCCTGCTGGCCTTTGGTGAATTCCTCCTCTTCCCTGCCCATTCACACCACAAGGCTTTGCACGTGCCATTCCCTATGTCTGAAATGCTCTTCCCACACAAACCCCATAACCGATTCACTCCCTTCCACAGGCTGCAGATCACGGCTCTTCATCAGATAAGCCTTTGCTGACTCCTCCGTTAGACAAATCCCCCATATTCTCTGCTCCTATAACAACACCATTTGCAATGTCACATTTTATATGTGTGATTTGGGGTTAGCCTCTCTACCTAAGAATCTATAAAGTACCTGAGAACTGAGTTTGTTTCCCATGACAGCCCTCTCCTGGCCTGTAGGACCTGCCTTAACTGTTTTTGTTTACCATGAATCACCAGTGTTGAGGGGTTTTGTTGGGCTTATAGCCAGCACTAGGTAAATATTTCTTGAATAAATGAATGAAAAAAGTGAGAATAATTGGCATTAGTAGTATTTAGACGCAAGTCTGTCTAACTACATTTTTTCCTCCAATGTGGTATAGCACATTTGTATATTATAGGAACATGCAAGTTTTGGTGATCTTCCTAGAAAGTTGTGCATTGCCTGTATTTAGTGATTGGCACATAGTAGGTACTCAATAAATATACAAATGAATGAAGCATACATTTAGTAGAAAGTAAGGCACATTAGAAATCTGCAAACAAAATCACTAGGGTGCTGAGTACATAGGCAATGCAGTGCAAAATATATTTTTAAATGTGTGATGAGAGGCCGTGAACACGGCAACTGGCTATGAACTGAGTAGGAATAAGGTCCCACAATAAAGATTCTATCATAAAGGTCTTTCTAGTGTGCCCATTTATAAATTAGCTGGTGCTTTTCCTCTTTACAGAATAAATGCTCATCTAAAAATCTGAAGTGATAACATTCAAATAGTAAGAAATAGATATTTTTCTTCTATGTTACATGTGATATGTTATATGTTATATCATAGATCTACCATATGTTATATGATAGAACCAAAAAAGAGAACTCTGGTTCAGACTTCATATAGAACAAAGTCATTCGAGAGACGAGGTAGGGGGAGCAGAGAGAGTTGAAGTGAAACCAAGGGAGCTGGGAGCAAACTACCCACATAGTTCCTGCAGCTACTGGTGCCACAGAGTATTTACTTGCAGTAGAAGTCGTGTTGAAAGACAAGCGCATTCTGTAAAGAGGCAAAGAGCTAGCAGGTATATTTTGTAAGCAAACATATCGAAGCAAAAACAAGATGAACTGTATACTGTACTTTAGCAAAGAACTTGATTTCTTGTTCGTAAGGGAAATGCTCTCCTTTGCTTCTGCTGCCACCATCTGTAGACAGAAGAGTTTTTAGGAACATTTGCACTTCAAACAGTACAAGATATCCACCCTACTCGCAAAATTTAGAACACATTGCTGAATGCACTATCCCACTAACCTGAACGTAAAAAGCCAACCAAAGACATTTCAAGACTAACTCTGGCAGTATAATAAATAAAAAGGAACGTAATAGCCAAATCCAAATTAAAAAGCTCTTGAGGGCAGTCCAGGCATGTGGCTATGGGCACAAGTACCCTGGTGCAGCTCTGAGGTCTTACTGGCATATAGTCATGAAGAAACTGGAATAATATACAGTGAAAATACCCACTCCTGAAAGAAGCTCACTGGGGTGAGAAAAATGAGTGTAAATAGAGTAAGGGTAACTGGTTCCACTTTGGCCTCTAATAAACACAGTTACTTCTTTGTGAGACTCAAAGTTAAAGCTTCCAATATTAATATAACTACAAAATCAGAATGGTGCCAGCAGCTACACTGGGGGAAAAGATCACACTTGTAATACTAGGTTGGAAAAGTAACGTTCTGCTAAAGAATAAAGTTCAACGTCAAAGGATAATTTCCTCAAGCAAAGCAAAAACACTCAAATGCTCCCATGGTTGGAAAAATGATTCTGAGGTTAGGCATTGATTGACCTAAGGCATTTAGCTGAGTAGCTGGCCTTTCTTCCCTCCTTCATGCACACAGAAGAGGTAATAATGAACTGAAATAGCTGTGACGAGATGCAGAACATACTAGAGAGACAAACAACTCAGAATTAGACACAAGGTCATAGTTAAGTTTTTAAGCAGAGCTTCCATATTTTATAAGAATCAAACTGACTCGCTTACAAAAATTTTTGGCAAATAGAAATCAGAACAATTTGAGATACACATGTATTAAATCTTAGACATACATTCAGGATAATTTTTAGGGAATTTAGGTAACATTTTGTAATATCAGAACAGTGTTATTCCCATGAATAAGCAAAAAAAATGGCTTTTTAACACTTGTGAATTTCATCTTTGCATCACAATTTTACTAAATCTCTCCCAAACATATAATGTAAAATGTCTGGATCCATATAAGGGACTTTCTCGCATAAACTATGCCAAGACAGAATTTTGTGCATAGGTATATGCACAAGGAATATTACAAGGAATTAAATAAAAAATATTTCTTTCATTATACATCTTAACAGCAATGCTTATGTGTAAAATGTGAAAAAGATTTGGAGAGAATATGATCTCTGATATAACGCAAAAATTAGAAAAAGGAATATGTGTATTCTTACTTTTGCCATCAGCCTACATCTAAGAAGAAATACATTAAAGATATGTGGCAAAGGCAACAAGGTGACAAAAGGGGGAGGAATTATGAAAGTTTTATTTGTAGTAACAATGAAATTTAAACAAATGATGGTCCAGACAATCCCAAGCCTACTGGTTCCTCTAACAGAATTCTTGTACATAATTTCCCGTCACAGCCTCTGGAAAAGATACATGTAATATCAGCAATTGTAGGAAACCCTATTTGTTGAGTTCTCTATTCATCTAACCTTACGTTCTCCCTGTGGAAAGAAAGAAGTGTGCTAAGTGGTTAAATTTGCCCATTCCCTACACAAACACTGTCCCAAGTGGTTTACCCAGAAATTTGAATACAATGTGAATAAAATCTAAACACATTTTACACTTCAAATTTCTGTGATTGCTATCCATGCCGAGGTTTTTTAAAAAACAAAACAAAACAAAACAATTTTCTTGTTCCCTTTTCCAAATTAGTCTTTCTTTGCCTCTTCTCCTCTCACTTGCCAAAAAGAAGACTGGATCTCAGGGTTGCTACTTATATCAGATAAGTTTAAATGTGGACGAGAAATTTTAATATGTAACTTTTCTCATAAAAGCTTCAAAAATTCACCATGGCCTCAATTTTGTTCTTTGGTCAAATTTCATTAATTCAGCCTAATTTGGCTATAGTCAGGATGACTCATAAACCATATTAAAAACATTGCATGAGTTACAAAGAGATTACCTATTATAAATTAGTTTGCATAATTGGCTTTTGTGAAAAAGATGGTTAAGAAGAGAGCAAAAATACAGCTTTCAGACTGTAGATAGAAGCAGGTTGAAAGACAGGTTCTTTAAGAGAAAAGCAATCAACAAAGGAGAAGGAATTAAGAAGTACAAATTGCCAGTTACAAAAAAAGTCATAGAGATGTAAAGTACAGCACAGGGAATCTAGTCAATATTGCAATAACTATATGTGTGGTGTCAGGTACTAGACTTATTGGGGTGATCACTTCGTAAGTTATATAAATATCTCATCACCAAGTTGTACGCCTAGAATTAATATAACATTGTATGTCAACTGTAATAAAAAAATAAAATAAAAAAACGAAAGAAATAATTAAAACAAGAGAGAGAGAATAATGATAAACTGGAAAAGCTTTAATTCCACTTAGGCTATGGGAGGCCAGAAACAAGAAAATACCAGAGGGGAGTAATTAATGACTTGAATTTTAATCTTACAGTGCTGATGAGGACCATGAAATCACAGAAGTGAGAGGGGGCTGTCTTGATGAAATGTTCTGAATCTAAGATTTAAATTAAGGAGTTTTTTCCATACTCAGGTGGTACTGGGCCAGATGGGTGGGGAGTCCTTCATGTTACTCTCCGAGGATAATACAGCATTCTGCATTGCAGAAACTCTAGTACAAATGTGAGTTCCCACAAAAGCTAAACTCAAGGCCTCTATCTTGTCTAGAAATTTCAGGAATCCATTATTGAGCGTAACTTCTTTTTAAGGGCAGAGCAATGAATTTCATAAGGAAAGATTTAACTGTCCCTTAAATTTTGACGTCTTTCCAGTGTATCTTTCAAAATGAAAAAGCAATGCCAATAAACTTTACAGGGAGAACAGAATTATATGTTAGATGTCTCTTAGGTTCTCAGAATTCAGCTGTGCCTAAAAACGTGTTCGTCTATTGACTGTTAGACTCTGGTTGATGCCAGGATGGATGGAAAGTGTTTATACCATCAGGAAACACGTTACCCCGATGCTGTAAACACAAAGAATAACAGCTGGGTTGTCGGTAGCAGGACGGTGGAACCTACCAAACTCCAGGATGTACTGATGGGCTTCGTCCACATAGCGGATGAGCTGCTGAAGGAAACTATAGGCAAATCGTTTCTCAATAGAAGGCGTGTCCAATTCCAGGTCCTTGAACCCTCTGGAAGAGCAGAAGTGAAATATGGGATCCAATATATACAAAGACTTTTAGAAGATAGATAGATAGATAGATAGATAGATAGATAGATAGATATTCATATATATGTGAATATATATATTTAACAAAATTTCATAAAAATATAATATACATAAATTTGGAAGGTTACCTAATATTGTGTAGCTAAAGTTAAAAATGAGATTTAACTGATAAGGAATACTTTGTATTTGATACAAAACTGTAGCTAATAACTACTACTATGCACAACAATGCTGCCTTCAGAAAAAGAGTGTCATTTTGCTGAGAGAGTTTGCCTAAATGACGGGTGGGGATGTACCATAAGTAGCAAAAGGAACTCAGTAATGTGGCAAAGAGCTAAGGTCTTCATGTTTCTGACATGTGTATCTGAGCATGCTACATGGTAGCTCTAAGGTTTACACAGATCGCTGAATTCATTTTCAGCATCACATCTGGTGGGGATATGTAAATATTCAGTTTTAGAGCAAGAATGTGTAAGTGGAGTGGGTGTGCTTTTACCTGGACACCGCATATCCGTTGATCTGCAGGAACTTGAGGATGTCCTGGGCTTTTTCCCTGTCCTTGGCTTTCTCCTTAGCCGTCAGCGTATCATACGGCACCAGCAGCGGGTGGTTTCCACCTCCTAGGAGAACGGTGAGACAGAATGGAAATCAGAAATGATCTGAAACAAGGCGCAGCTGCCTGTAACACAGGACCATACTAGAGAACTTCCTGTCCTTATATGTGTGCATATGGGACTCATGCAAGACTCTTCCCTCACTAGTTAGTGCCTTTAATGTTCCAGTTAATTTAGGACACCTGTTCAAAGAAAGGCCGCATATGCCTTGTAAGAGGTGATTAAACATGAACATACAGGCATTCGTGATATTAAATACCAATAATATCTGCAGTCACACAAGAAGGGAGAGAAGCTGGGTTCTCTTGTCCATTCAAACAGATTTTGAATGTGGAGATTGCAAATACTGAAACATGCACAGCTGGATCTGGTAAAATTACAAAGCACTTTTCATTTCCTACCCCACAGAGAGAAGAGAATAAAATGGTCTTATATATGGAATTTTTACTATGCCTCCAGATGAGAGTACTTCATAGTCACATATGTCTAAAAATCCATACTTGGGTTGCTAAGTTAAAAGTTGATCTCTTTTAAATATCTAAGAGGAACATACATACTTGACTGATTAAAAATTTTGGCAAAAGTCTAGGTGTCTAGTTTCCCTATTCTGGTGAGAAATACTAAAAGCATTCTTGGAGATTTAAAAATGCTAGGAATTATTTACATTTTCAAAATCTAATAATGAGAAAAAATTCATAAAATTATAAATTTTGCACATTTTTTGTAAAAATTTAAAAATTTCAAAAAAAAATGCACCAGTAATTCCAGATGTAAAGATGTGATGCATATGTAATGCCATGAAATCAGCAGCAAAATAAACAGCCTGCCATGCCTCATTTTTAAAGTTTACAAAATACATATGGGAATATTTTTTGTGGGATGATGGAATCCCTTGAAACATAACTGCTCAGGAAATTCCAGAAAAAAAAACTGAAAATAAATATCTTGATCAAATCATGGTTAACAACATAGAGCCTACTGAATCAGCGTCAGCGTGGTTTAGCCGGGAGCTACTAAACCTATCATCAATGTTGGATTTGCCCAATTCAAGAAGTAAGCAAACAGAAAAGGAAAGGAGGAAATGCCATGCTTTGACTGAGGGTGCCATCTACAGAAATGCAGTCACGCACAGAACTCTGTGACCATTAGGTGACACTAAACAATCATCAATGCAAATGGACCGTCAAGAGCATCAGTGGAGGAGGCATTAAATTGAAAGAATATTTATGTAAATAAGTTAAGAAAATATTTGAGAAATGACTAAGAGAATACTAGGTCATTTTAGAACTAACAAACAGCAGAAAAAAAGCAAAAGCATGTAAGAGACAATAACACAATTGGACTGGACACGACAGAGAGGCTGGGATGGGAAATAGAAAGGGGTGAGAGGAGAAATATCTAAGCTGGAAGTCAGGGAGGGAGGTCTAAGTAACTGACAACACCTCAACGCTAGATGGGAAGTGTAGATATTCACATGCTGAAACAGGAAGGAGAGCCATAGGAATTCCTGTGAGACATGAGGAAATACATACTAGCCATCAGGAAATTATAGAATTTCTACTGTGAAACTGTTATAAGCATATTTCAACTACTCTAATAAATTTAGCTCTTGTGCAAAAGAGACCATTTCATCCATATCATATGTTTACGTAGTCAAACTCTGTTGTTTAATGAAGAGTTTTAGAAAATACTACCTTTGGACTCCAGTTCCACTTTCTTTTTCTTTGCCCATATATTATGGTAGTTTTCAGCCATCATTTCTGCCATAGCCTTAAATGAACAACATATTTGGCAACTAAGTTATATTTTAATAAGTAGGAAAGGACAACTTTGTTTTGTAATATATAATATGAAAACTTGCTTTAAATTAATAAATCATAGCATGTTAGTGTTAAAATACATCGAGAAGATAATCAAACACAACTGTCTTGTAATCTGAATCCCAGGGAACTCTAAGGATTGTGAGATTACCCAGTAGGAAACAGAAGTGATTTGATGGGAAGGGTCATTGTTATTTATAATGTTTAAAGACACATATTCTATTAAGTCAGTCATGAAACTCCAAATTACCTATGGACTTTAACAAAAAAATATACATATATTTATTTATAAGCTCTTTCTTTAATTTCCAAAGCTTTAAAAGATGGTCTAAACCTTATGAAAAGAAAGATTGGATGCAGAGAACATCAGATAGTCTAGACCAATGAGTGTCCCAAACTATTATACATGGGACCTTGGACAAGCCACACTAGCTTTTCTGTGGACTGTTGGATTTTGACAAGATTACCTTTAAGATTCTTTTCACTTCTGGCTTTCAAGCTTAACATGGCATTTTCATACAGGAGCAATGACAAAGAGCAACCCAAACAACTTAACAATTCATAGTTGTTTTTTTCTTTATATACTTATTTCTCTTGAAATAATACCAACAATGCCAATATCAGAGTTTGACCCTTAAATTGGCCTGGTAACTTACGTTCCATGGCAACAAATTTTATCTTTCACTCAAACCAGCCATTTCACAGTACATTCCTTAGTAACAAAGGAGAAGAGAAAGAACCATGGATGGAGCAAGTACACCACCATCAGTTTCCCTGATAAATAACTAAAAATACATGTTCTTTACTGAGTAACTAAGATTACTCTTCAGCAGAGTGTCATCAGCTACTGATTTACTCTCTTCTCACAGCTATTTAATGTCATCAGGGTATTAGAGAGCTTCAATTTAATGGATATTATCTTTAAATAAAATATGTTTTCTGGAAGTTACATCCTAGAAAAAGTTATATCAACTTTTATAGCATTAAAAAGTTAGCATACATAATCTATAAATTCCATGGACTTGTTATATGATCACCACATTCAGACAATTAATGCTGCAAATTATGTGCAGGAAAGTGTCACAGCACGCTTTTTAAAAATTAAATTTGCAGAGTATTTTAAAGAGTTACTAGTACTTACATGCAGGTCTCTAGACAGTGTAACGTTGCTCATGTCGATGGCCCGGGGGCTGTAACCGTGGGCAGTGTCCACAGAGACCTAGATAATTTATGGGAGAAAGTGGTATCTCATTAAAGTACCCAGTGCAGAGAAACTTCACAGACCCTTTAGAAATCCAAGGTAAACAATCTTCGAAACATAATACTTCCTCGGATAAAACTGGCACGTATCTACACAAACCGATTTCGCAAACGTAGCTAGCTAATTAAAATATATTTGGGTGTCTGACAATTACTTTTGACCAAATAATAACCCCCAACATCTTAGGACTGTCAATCCCACAATCTAATCATCAAAATTCAACAAATTGTTCAACAAATCCAAGATTTTGAAATATTTCCTTCATCAAAGGATCATCACGTTCTTGAATTTCTCACAAATTCGAATTGGCTGTAATGAACTGCACTCTTCCTCATGCAAACAGTAGTTAATCAAAGAGGTCAATATTTACAGATGTCTTTATGGAGCCAAATGTTAAGATAAAATATAACCAACATTTTACTTTTAAAATTATAACATACAGTATTCGATGATTTACAAAGACATCCTCAATAACTAGGAGACTTTAATTTCTAAATTATGACATTTAAAAGAGACATATCTTCTCGTCAATGGTAGAAAGATTCCACTGTCCTGCGCTCTTAACTCATTCCTCCCAATGGCACATTAGGTGACAGTGTATAATAGAAGTGAGCTCTGGTTCATGTTTATATATCTAATGTTGTATCTTGATATATTTCACAATGTATTTATATTGTTATTATATAAAGTGTATGTTAGATATATTTCATAATGTGTTTATATATTTAATATGCATATTCTCTCAGACATGGATAAACTAGATAGATAGAAAGAAAGAAAGAAAGAGAGAAAGAAAGAAAGAAAGAACAATATAGCTCATATATGTGCTTGTAAAACCCTACACTTTTTTCACCACTCAGTACCAATCTAATAGTGGAATGTATAATAACATCACATTTGTTTCTCCTTTAAATACATTTGAAAGGAAATTTGAGACATAGAGAAAAAGTCCCTTACCCAAAGTCACAGAGCTAAAAATCTGAGCAGGCAGGACCCCAACTCAGGTTTCTGCCTACAGGTCTACTTCTCTCCCGCTGTTGCCTCTTCCACGCTCAGTATATTGCAACATGTTTCTTTCCCCACCAATCTACTATCACTGAACCTCTAAACCGTTATGGGTTTCCAAGTGGCTAAACGCAAAATCCTCTTTCCAGTTACCATCCGACTGGTCCTTGTAGATTTGCCATGACTACCCACTGCTCAGCAGTGCCCTCGTTTCACAATGTCACAAAGCACCCTCCTGGATCCTCGCTCACCTCTGTGACTTCCCTTCTTCAGAGTCCTTCTCTGGCTCCTCTTCCATAAATCACCTTCAAATATTTGTCAGTTGTTTCATTCCTTAGCCTAAACGCTTTCTCTGGGTGTCCATATTCATATCTACTTTAAATATTTAACTTAACAGCCATTTCTTAAACCAAAAAAGTCAACTGAGCTAGCCTAACATTCCTGGGCTGAAAGTTTCAACTATTCACCACCATTTCCATTTGGGATTCGGTACCTACCTGAATTCTCTATTGCCACCAGAAGAGATTATCACAAATTTAGTGCCTTCAAACATTACAAAGTTGTTAGCAACTCAACACGGGTCTCAATGGGCTAAAACCAAAGTGTTGGTGGGGCTGTATTCCTTTCTAGAGGTTTATGAAAGAATGTGTTCCCTGCCTTTTCCAGTTTTGAAAAGTCACCCATATTGTTTGGCTCATAGCCTCTTCCCCCCATGTTCAAGGCCAGCAGCATTACATCTCCCTGATCATTCTTCTGTAGTCACACCTCCCTTGTCCCAAGCCAGAAAAGGTTCCTCATTTTTAAGGATCCTTGTGACTACACTGGGCCCACCGATAATTCAGTATAACCTCCCCCCTATCTTAAGGCTGTCACCCCCCAGCTTTTATCACACTGGCAAACTTAATCATATTGGCAAAGCCCAACTGAAGCAACGTTTTCAGATTCTAATGACCCGGGGTGGGGGGGGGGGTCATCTTTGGGAGCCATAACCCTGTCCAATACAACACCCAAAATCAAATCCATTATTCTCTCTTTGCTGACACCCCAACTTTACCATCGCGTACTCCTTTACAGCCTAGTGAAGAAAAGTGCAACTTGATACCGGTTATATAAACTCTAGCACTTTAACCAAAACTGAACCTCACTTAAAATGGGGGTCAAATATATGGTGACGGAAGCAGAACTGACTCTGGGTGGTGAACACATAATGCAATATGCAGATGATGTATATTACAGAATTGTACATTGAAACCTATAAAATTTTACTAACCAATGTCACCCCTATAAGTTTAATTTTTTAAAAAAGGAGCATGCTTTATTCTTCCTTCTAAACTTCATGCTAATCTTCAGAATCTACAAATTATTTGTTTTGTAAACCCCACAAGTTTAATAAAAGATTTAAATTATTTTAAAACAACAAAAACAGTGGATTTCTGACTGTGACTCTTACCTGGCTTGTCTGGGAAATACGGCGAGTACGGTTGTAGAGTGCCATGCTGTCTCCCTCCCGCGTCCGTTCAATCCTCCAACCCCAAGCCAGCATCGTTTTTAAAGATTCTTTGATTGGCCAGCGATAAATTTCTTTTTCCTAGAGACAGAAAGGGAGAGAAAATAAAAGGGGCAGGGGAATATTATGAATCCAAATGAAAATAAAAAATATTTAATGTTTTGCTCTAAAATCAACTGACTTCACTCAAAAAACCTCATAGGCATGGTTTATTTAAAAATAAAAAAGGAAAGGAAAAATTCGGAAAAGCAGAGCGTGAGCTGAGACTGAGTTTGACCAATGCTGCTGACTGAGCTCACCACTTATAATAGCATCGAGGTTAATTCCACTCAGTTACCTAGCTCCTGATACTTCAAACAGAAACAAGAAAGGAGAAACACAATTAAGAAAAAGTGCAGATTATATGACATGTGTGTGAAGGCTTTTCTACCACCTGAATCAATACAGAAGTAACTCTTCTTCCTTAAGCACCAACCTAGAAAATCCTTTCCACTTTATTTGTCAAGGTATTGATTTCCCCCCATAAAAGTAAAATATATGAAAAATTATAATATTACAATATTACTTCAATTTCCCTCATCAAGAAACTCTTTAGCATGAGAAGAATATTTTCTAAAGTCCTTAAAAATACAGGAGAGGAATAAAAACAAAAAAGAAACAGAAAAATATTAAGTAAAGAGAATAACCAATTAAGTACTGACAGAAAGTGTAAATAGAGAGAAAGACAAAAGAAAAAAGGAGCCTTTGAGTAAAAGTAAAAGCATATACAAAGAAGAGATTTTAATATGAAATTGAGTAACAAAAAATATTATCAAAAAAATTAATACCATATAACCTAAAGAACAAATCCTCACCTTTTCAGATAATAGTTTATATGGTTTCATTAATGGTTGAACTTTAGACGAGTCTGAATATACTTCTCCATAAATCCATCCATTTGCCAACTATTATAAAAAAAAAAAACATCAAAGTTGTTTTACATGTGTTAATTTCAGTGTGCATGTGTTTGGGTGTACACTTGATAAAATAAATCTAAAATGAACCAAGATAAGGATTAAGGTTTGAATTTTATCCAACATAAGTCAATATAAAAATTTCCATTCTAACCAACATCTGGGACAAATCTTTTTACCCAGAGAGTAAAGGCACGCCGTTTTCCTTAAAGAGACCCAGGTCTGTGCTTGTGTCAATAAGCATTCCCCAGGACGTGATATTCACTCTGACACATGCTGGGTGGGAACCCCACCTGTGGCACATATGTGTGAAACACTGCTATAAAACTGAAAACAACAAAGGAACAACACAAACAAAGAAACAAAAACTCATCTACATGGACAACAATAGTTTAGTGGTTACCAGAGGATAAGGGGGGAAGGAGGTAAATGGGGTCAAATATATGGTGATGGAAGGAGAGCTGATTCTGAGTGGTGAACACACGTGATATATTGTTTCCCCGAAAATAAGACCTAGCTGGACAATCAGCTCTAATGCATCATTTGGAGCAAAAATTAATATAAGACCTGGTCTTATTTTGTTATAAGACCAGAAATATAATACAATTATAGTATTATAATATAATATAATATAATATAATATAATATAATATAATATAATATAATATAATAATAAATACCAGGTCTTATATTAATTTTTGCTCCAAAAGACACATTAGAGCTGATTGTCTGGCTAGGTATTATTTTCGGGGAAACACGGTATATAGGTTGGCACAAAAGTAATTGCAGTTTTTGCAATTTTTAACCTTTTAAACCACAATTACTTTTGCACCAACCTAATAGATGATGTATTACAGAATTGTACACCTGAAACCTATGTAACTTTATTAACCATTATCACCCCAATAAACTTTAATTAAAAAAAAAAAAAAGAACGAAAGAAACAGGGAATCCGGAGCAGCTGTTTCATTTGGAAGTTTCCTGAATAATGCTACGTTTTATTCACTCCTATATCCAATTATCTCTGAGCATGTTTGTTCCAAATGATTTTGCCTTCCAGTTTTGTACATATCATCATCTCTCTGCATCATTTCACGTCTGCTATGGAATCTGGGTAACTAGACAGCTCAGCACTGCCTTTGTGCAAATATCCTTTTCACCCACACCAGCTCCCTACCTAGTAGAGTCTTTACGTAAAACAGACACTCAGCTCTTACTGACTTAGCTGGTAAATCAATTAAATGGCTGAATAAATTGCCACACATTTATCCAAACAAACAGAGGGTTTTTTTCGAGGGAGCGAGGGACGTTGTGCTGAAATGGACTATGAAGCACACACAGCAGGATGATGCTGTGTTGCTATGAAATGAGCATCCTTCGAAACCTTTACTGTTTGACTTGCACTTCGCCAAATCAATACATGCTTACCTTCGATTCCAGCATCACCTCGACTCAGTTTCCCTGACAACTCTATTTTAACCATCCTCTCGCAAGATTACTTAGACTCCACCTAACGGTGCCGACTCAGGCATAATGTTTCCTTTAGAAAATCTCATAACATGTGAGATTTGTGTCATGGATTGCGACTGCTTTGGTTACATCTCAGTCAAGATGGGGTTGTGGGGACAACACAAAACATGTCATCTTGCCATGTATTCTATTCTTAGTGAAGTGCAGATTTACTTAGTAATAAGAAATACAACAGAAGAGTAAAAGGTGTAAACCATCACTAAATTCTGATTAATGATTGTGAAGATGTTTTTCTTACGTAAAACTATACATAAAGCTAAAGTTTCTTTTAAGTATTTCTGGACCCAGAGTCACCATTTTTTTCCTGAAGCCCTAGATGAGCATTACTTTTTTATTCCCACAAACAATGTGTGTTTAGAAACTATATTTATGATTCAATAGATTTTTTTGAATTCTTAAAACTGCTTTTTAGGAACACAAATATTCTTATTCATATGTGTATTAGTGACAGAACTAGCTAAATATTACATGTGCAAAAAATCGTGATTAAATGTTCTTTCCAAATCTACATAAAGCTCTCACTTTAAAGAAGAAAATTGTCATGGTCAAAAATATTAGAGCAGTGACCAGTCTCCGTGCGTTCAGTACTGAGTTAGAGGGAGGCCTTCTGATGTTACCTTGTCCATGGACCATTTGTCATGGGAATGTTCTGCATATTTGTTAATGAAGTATTCCAGCTTCTCAGGAATGGTAATACTATGAAAGAAATAGAGAAAAGGCTTGATTTTCACAGGATTTACAGGAACTCACATTAATAACTTACTCATAGCTTATGATTGTTTAAATCCCATTCAATGTATCATTGTCAAAAAACTGTTTCAACATGGTATTACTTTTCCATATTATAGGAATAATATAGGAAAAGTCAAGCAGATACTGTTCTGTTTATATTTTATTGATCTATAATTTATAATATCTTAATGAGTTACGTATAATAAAATTACACATAGTATAGATAAAAATAATTAAACATTCAAAAATAAAGACATCATAGCTTTTTTTCAAAAAAAAAAAAAAAAAAAAAACCTGAATCAATATATGGTTAGATGCAACAACCTTACAGATATACTTCTCTCCCACATTCGTTTTTTGAAGTTACTCTTCTTTTTTGACTCTGTCTCTTCTGCAACAACTCGAAATAGGTAAAAAACTGCTGAAATCTGACCTGTTATGTTATTTAAGTATACTAAAATTTTAAATTAATTTCCTACAACTAGTGATGTGTTAATGATTTTAATTATGAATGGTCTACACATACTGTTCTAATTGTTACTAATATGGACTATAGGGAAAAGTAATTAACCAACTCATGCTTATGATTTTGATAACATTTATTCTTGATTTATGTTTAAACAAATATTTAATCTCTTGAACAGATGCTGAGTGCATGCAATTGATGACCAAATATGAAAGTAAATATAAGACTTGCGAATATCAACTATACCTATGAATGGAAAATTAAGTATACATATAATTCCACTCATTAGTGAAAAATGATTTATTAATGCAATTAACTTTTGGGAATAGAATTCTAAGTAAAACCTAGTGTAATGAGATGGTTTACAGATCTTTTCCATCAATGTTACCAGTCAGTAATTAAACAATAGGACATAGAAATATTGGTTTGGTGCAAAAGTAATTGTGGTTTTTGCAATTATCTTTAACCTTTGGAACCACAATTACTTTTGCACCATCCTAATACTTAAGAAACTATGTAAAAAGCACAGAGATGTAGAAATTATTAATAACACTTTTTAACTAAACAACGTTAAACACTGTTAAGAAGTCCCAGCAGGCAAGTCTAGGTAAATTAACACACAAACCCAGCACTTATTAATTAATGGGAATTAATTAATCCACACCAAAACTATGACACTGTTCTGATGTTATTTGAAAATCCTGTTAGCAAACCACACACTTACCCACGTAGGAATGTGAACATGTGACATTTTGGTTTTACTTACTTTGGAAGAAATACAAAGGCTCAATCTCATATGCCCAATACTGTGGGTAGAGTCTTTTCTCACAGGACTGTCATCACATACCAAACATGCATATTTAAGGCATTATCAAACTAATGGCATGCCACCAGGGGTGAAATAATCTGGTTATGGAAGCTAAACCAGCTGGGAGGCCACCCAGAAGCCTGAAAGTTGAACTGCCAAGCAAATCCAGAGGCCATGAACAGCGACTATCAAGGGATGGCCTTGCTAATATTCATCTTGCTGAGGGGCCATGGAATCTAGAGGATGATGGGGCCTGAAGAGATGCTTTCCTTGCAAATGGGAAACCTAAAGACAGTAACAGCAACAGTGGAAGTGCTGAGACTCCACATACCTAAGTACCCAAACATCCTATTTGTAGAACAATTTACTCAGCTCAGAAGTTTCATTGCGTTAAGTGACGTTCTATCTGCAGTTAAGGCTGTCACTGCATTCTAACAGCACGCTGACTTTCCTACAGATATTCTCACTTAATATTCCCATCAATCACATGCTATGCTATTTATATGCTGAGCACCAGCCCCAGCCCTGGCCTCATGGAGATGAAGTGATGTGAAGCGATGCCCACAGCTCGCATGGACAGCTTTGCACTGCATGCTGGGAGCACCTGAGTCCAAGACGCTACACAGAGCTTGACTGCAACTATTAATAAACACTTAGGGTAAATTTTTCAACTACAAATATAACTGATATACTTTCTTGATTCTCATTATTTTAGATATTAGCATGTGGTTATATACAGAGAAGCCTGATTATATTAAGAATACCGTAGAAGGTGCATCTACGTCTGATATTCATATAATCATTGTTATTACTACTATCATTTCATCAAGGAAAGGGACTCCTATTAAAAGGATACCAATTCAAAGGGGCACGGATTAGAGAAAGTTCACTTTAGTACCTTATTCAATTTCAGACTTCACACATCATTTACAATAAAAATCTGCTGCAATAGAAAGAGTCCATACTTTGAGGTATCAACAGGTTGTGGGTTAAAGTTCCCTTCAGAGTCCATTGATGACTGTTTTTCCATCATACTGACATAATTTGACTCCATGTAGTCTGGAGGCAAAGCTCCCGCAACTGCACTCAGGCATGGCAATGCCAGTTTGAAAAGTTCTTGTTCATATTTCTGGGAAGAAATGGAGGACCAAAAAAAAAAAAAAAAAAAAATACTATATGACTATTTAGCAAAAGCTGTCAACATGATCACTGCAGCTGATAAGAAGTTGTTGGAGAAGATCTGAATTATCTTGGGCCAACTCAACTTGCTAGCAGATTCTTTCTCCAGAAAATGGAACATACAGCCTGAAACCCCCTCAAACGTCAGAGAAGCTGATATACTACACTTGCAGCATAAGAAGAAGAAAATATTTGCCTCTCTACAAATGTATTCTTCGACATTTAAAATGACGTCAACTTGAGTAGTCTAAGTGTCTTTACAGCTTAAACATAATTTTGGTCAATGAGGACCGTATTCCTTACAACAGTTAGTTATAGATTATTGCTGTGCCACATTAAGACCATACATGAAAAATACTGAGAGCATAACATACCAGGAATAAGAAATTTTAACTGATCTGTACTGTGTAACAAAGCTATCAAAAATAAAACTCTGAACTGGGAAAGAAATTCTATAGTAAATATGCATAATCAAAATTTCCGGGAAGAAGTATTTGCATATTAACTGCATTATGAGTTATATTTGTATTTATAGATATTTTTAAAAATCAAAACTACTTCTTTAAAAGTTATCTCAGTTTAATCATTCAATTTTAAATTAATGTTGTCAGTTCCTCTAAAAATACCTTCTACAGTATTATTTCAAAAGGACTCTGTTTACCAACAACCACAGAACAGGACAAAGCAACAAGAAGTAGCGACCAAATGGAATCACAGAAAAACGTTCCTGTTATGGGGCAAACCTCCGGTTACACTGATCCAGTCATGTAGTCACGTGTGTCAGGGAGGCAAACTGATTTTGATTAAATAATGCAAGCATAAGCATGTGGGGGATGCTGTTCTCATTGTCTCAGAAATGCAACCATCCAGTCTTCGGACAGTGTATGTTCTCTACAAATATGGAAACTGTAAGGGAATGTCACCTGTACAGTGGCCCTGACTGGAGGTGCTTAAGTCCCCACAGCAATAAAGCAGGAAAAGTCAGTCAGGCCACTGGATAGTATAATTTTATGAGATTTGATATTTTTATATTTGATGAAACAGCTTCAGGTTTTATAAGAATTGGGGCAGTGGCGAGGGAGGGCTTGAGTCCAAGGAAGGCCAAATGCACCAGGAATGTATCAACCTGGGTGTGTAATTTCCTAAAATGCTGAGCCTTTTTCAATTCAGAAAGTGTTGCAATCACAAGAAACATGTTACCACAGTGATGACGAAAAGTCAGTATGAGGTGCATTCTCAACATTTGTGATAAATTGAGGAAAGAGAAAAAATAAAACTGTGCAAGTCTTGGTAAGCCTGTCTTATCAAGAACCTGCGGCTTTTTAATTATTTTATCCCACAAATAAACTCACAAAATAATAAATCACCTTTTGCGACAGGGCATCAAAAATGCCCCAAAACAACTTTCTTGATAAATGGAGTTCTTCTTCTGAGGCAGCTCCGAAGTTTCCCCACCCTCCAGGCAGGCAGTAATATTTCCAGCATCTCTCATAATGATTTGTCAGCAGCTACATGGGAAAACAATTATGAAAGCAATGAGCTAAAGTCACCTTTTATATTTTTTCCACTTTTTCCCATGTAATAATGCCATGTAATAAGGTCAACTTCTGAAATGAAACTGTTCAATCCATATGAATTATTTTGGACAAAATTATTACCTGGTACACGATGTCTCCTTAAAATTCAACACTGATCACAGTATGAAGACCAAACACCCAATTTTACAAATAACTGTATCTCGCACTCTTTATGAGACTGTTTGGTTTTCTATGTATCCCTGAGTTCTACTTAGTTGCTATCATTTACTCTCAATTTTGTGACTCATCATCCCCCAGAACCCAGGCATATGACAAAGGGATTGATAGCAGGGTGACTCAGAACATGAGTAAGTAGCTCTAGGATAAGGCATAAAGCATTCTAAGGGACATTCTACCTCTGGATACTTTGGCTTCCTCTCTGCCTCTCCTTAATCACAATACTTTACGACTTGCAGCAGAACTTCCATCTCTAAGTAAACCTCCCAAACTGCCCTACTTCTATAATTTATTTCCCTATATTTCTTTGGCAGTTATGGACGCAATTTATTATCTTATGAGAGTCTACGTTGTTTCTTATGTAGGACTACACTGGAAGTTCAAAGACAAGGACAGAACTTTTCCATATTTGGTAGCTCTTCAATAATTTATTCTTGATCTGTAAACTAACAAATATTCACAGCTCTTTGCCAAGTTACTAAAATGATCTTTATGAACCGACTATAAAATTGTGGATTCTGTTTTCTATACCGAAGGAGGGAAACAAATTAAGGATTATTGTTATGAAAGCTCGCTACATGTCCCATTTAGAAATAGTTCTTCTAGTTTGGTCTCTCTTACTAAATACGCACAACAATGTAGGAATCTCAAATGATGAAATATTGAGATCTAATTTGCTTGTGTTAACTTGGAAAATATCTGTGATGGAAAAAAAGTGACACTGTATCTTTTTTCAAGTATCTTCTAGCTCATTTATATCAAGAGAATTTTGTATGATGAGGACTATCCTAGAGGATAAAAACTAAAAATAGGATTTTCAGCAATGATATAATTTACTTTACATAATTCATTAATTTATCCAAATTTGTTAAACTAAAATCAATTCTCATAGAGAAAGACTGTTTTTGCTAAATATCTAGGTAGGCGTAGTATAACAGCAGCTCAAAACATGGACCCATTTATATCTCAAACCCCTTTTCCACAGCACTAGTACTGGATGGCAGTGCAGAGCGGTCACCTGTAAAAGTCTATAATGTCACCATGACCTCCCTGCACAGACCACGCTATAAGTCTACATCTATTATCTTAGTCCTGAGTCTGAATCGGGATATTAAATGATGGAAAAATATACCCAAGTCAGTAAGACAGTATGAGACTCGATCGTTCATGAACAGAGTAATAAAGCTGGGCAGAGAGAATGTCAGTGACTTTTCTACTCTCTGGGACAAACTGGAACTGCTTATACAGAGAGGTATTATGGAACCAGTTAAAATGATATTCGGAAACTATCATCAGATTGCTAACTTAGAAAACACTTTAAAGTCTGCTCTTTATCCCTTAAGGTCCTAATCCTCCAGGGCTGTTACCATATTTTCCATCCTGGGAATTTCTGGGCTCACCTTTTCTCGTGTGGCCCATTTGTTCCTACTAATTTCATTTCCACTGACTTACAGCAAATCACTCTTAGGACCTATGGTTTTATATTGCTTGTTTATTTTATGTTGATGTACACATATCCATATTGATATGCTCATTTCAATAACTGGAAGAAATTTTCCAGCATCAAAAATCAAATATAATGTATCTAAGAGATGTACATGTTGTAACAGGAAACAGAGGACCCAGTATTCAAATAACCACGAATGTTTCCTATACTTACCTTCAGAGGCATCTTTGCATGTTCATTTAGTAATGGGACATCAAATACTAATCTTCTGAGTAAGTGTTGCATCATAGAAGGTCTCAATTGGCTGGTGGAACAAAGCTAATTTTAATAATGGAGGGAAACGCATCTAAACCAAGTAGATAATTCGTCAGACTAAATTAAACACATCAGGAACCTGTATCTACACCTCTCTTCAGAGGATGTTATGTTTAGGTGTTCCCAACCCAAAGATTAACCAACAGTTACATAATTGTATAAGAGGTGACATTTCCAACTCATTGCTACCCCCAGATCTGAAGGCCAATTCTTTTTTGCTACAGAAGATGCTGATATTCTGCTCCCTCTTTCCATCACACACAACTGCAGGCCCACTGCTTCCATTAACATAGCAGATGCTTGTTCCCCGACTCCAGGGGCTGGGAATGGCTTAAGTGACTAGATGATAGGCAGAAGGAAGAGAGAGCATAGGAGCAGGAGAGAGACAAAAAGCTGACACAGGAATCCTGCCAGAGGAGGACGGAAAGATGACTGACACAGGGTGAACGTCTACCGGGTCAGGCTGTCCTGAGAGTGTCACCCCATGTAACATGTAGAAAGATCCATGAGATAGGTATTTTGAGTCCATTTTACACAATTGTAGGGTCATGGAAGTGAGAGAACTAATATCCTAATTTTTCACCTGCCTCAGGCCCATCTTCCAAATCCATACACCCCTCTGGGAGTGAAAACCTTCCACGTGATGTGCTGCCGGCTGCAAGCCCTCACTTCCACGAGCTCCTGCCCAATTAGAAACAAGCCACCATCCTGGCTCGGGGCCTGAGAAATTGTCCCTTCCTCTGTCAGAACTTCAGAGGGAGGACGTGTGTTTCTAGTTTCCATGGGAGGACATTTGAACACTTCTAGCTACAGGAAGTGGTTTTCCAGGCCGGAGGAAGCAGTCAGCATTCGTCACTGCCACACATAAGCAATGCTTTCATATTTCACTGTCTCATTTTTTCATATTTAATAAGTCTCTCTTTGTTTTACTTTCTCTTCTGGAAAAGGAGTTAATCTATCATCACACAGTCGAAAGGGGAGAATCTACTAATCTTACAGTAACGTGGCCAGGGACACCTCACACAATCACCTTGTCCACCAACATCCAGAACTGCATAATTGGCCCAACACTATACATCCCACAGCTCGATACCCTGGAGGGGCTTGGAGGAACGCTCCTGAACTTGACAAGGAGCCAGGCTGCTCTGACACAACTCAGACCTTAGTACACGGGACTACTTAAATTGAATGCATTTCATGGTATGGAAATTATTTCCAAAATTCTTAACAAGCTGTCAAGGGCTACACAGATTCTCTTTCTTGCAGAAGCACGTTGATTCAGTTTGTTGCCCACTTACCCACAAATGGAGAGCAAACACACTTCTATGGAATCCCGCTGAGCTTTGGTCAGTGAGCAGCCCTTAGAAAGTCTGTACACAGTATGAAGCAAGGAGTCAATGAGGGAAGCGTGGTGCTCTGTGCCGGCAAAAAGGGGAGCACATCTCGTTAACAAAGGTAACACGGCTGTGCAAAGGTACCGATTGAGGGCCAAGGCCATGTCTGTAGCGCTCAAAGCAGCCTAAAAAGACATTGAAGAGGAGAAAGTCATTTGTGTTTGGCCGTCAAGAGCTCCAAAGAGCTCAATATGTTGACACGTAATTTTACTACCTAGCAAATGACAAAAACATGAAAAATGCAAATACATTCCTCAGTTATATCTTTAAATGTGCTTCATATGATATTTTACCACTAAAATGATCAACTTTCCATTGTTTATTAAAAGATAGAAAATGAAGTGATAACTGTCTCCTCAAAAAGGCCAAGAGCCCACAGGTTCATATTCTGTAACAAAATATCAATGGTAAGAGGAATGAAGACAAAGCCACTAATGATATCGAAGAGCGTGAGTACTTTTCTTTACTGGGGAGGAAAGAGCAAGGAGCTATTCTCCTATTCCTGAATTCTTCCTGAATTCTAATTATTAGTACTATTATTACTTATATTTCTACTCATAGCCATTAGCATCAATCACCAAAGGTTAACTGTCTTACTGTGTTGGAACTACTATACTACGGTATTTAGAATCACACCCGAAGAAAACAGAAATCTTAGTTTCATTTTTGTGAGTCTCCTCCCATGGCTTCCAGGAAAGAGCTATTATCAATTCAAGATTTGTTTTCCTCTGAAATCAAAAAGACCCATTTAACTGAGGATACAGGGATGTGTTACTATAACTACTGGAACGACACTCAGACCTGTAGCTTATTCCACAATGTTTGAAATAGTGGGACATTTACACTGATAACACCGGATTCTCAGTGTGGACCACTAGAGGTACAGGACAGATTTTAACCTATCTGTACCTTAACAAATGAAGACTCCAAAATATTGCAATTGGTATGACTCAACAGTGCCCATTAAACCTTCTTAATACTTTAATTGGTTATCCTGAGAAGCATAATTGTTCAGGCCAAGTTAGAGGTGACAGGAGCCACTGTAACCTCCCGAGGTAGGGGTATATGAATTTCTTATTGTCTTCCATTGCACCTGGTCAGAATTCTTATCTCACTCTTGAGGCTGCCCATTTTCTCTACTATTCAATGACTTCCTTGAGGACACAGTCTATTTTATTTTCTGTTTAACTGCTGGTTGCCTAAAAATACCACAGTGCTCAATAAACATTTGGTGACAATAAATGAATGAATGAGTGTATCTATGAAAGAACATCATAAGCCAGAGACTGAAGGGTCCGAAGTTGAGGAAGCCAATTGTTCAAATCATTACCGTATCTAAGGAAGCAGCAGCCCGGAGATCTGGCAGAAAGCCAACCTCTAGAAGATGGAGGAGAAAATCTTGAACCTCAATTCCATAGACCCTGTCAAGGAACAAAACCATGGCTGCCTTGTGATCTGGGCAAAACCCCGCAGACATGTCTGGCTCCAGGACACTCCCATCTAAAAGAGAGAAGGTGACATGCTATAGTCAGTGGCTATGCCAATCACGAGATAGAGTACAAATGGCTACTTTCCAGCTTCCTCATGTTTTAAATAAAGTTATCAGTGGTTTTCTGTTCTTCTACTCCCCATAAGCAAGTGCTGGCAAGTGGCCGAGGAAATACGGCAGTGCAATATAAATCCAAGGCAATTTAAATGTTATTTGCACATCCATTTGTTAACTGTATACATGATAAGAACATAACATCATTGAAGATAATGAAAAGGAAATCCAAAATCTACATTGTAAAACGAGAAGTAAATACCATAAAAGTTAAAATGTAAAGTAAGGTTGTTCACTCTTTTAAAGAATGAGAACCTCTTTTAAACATTAACAAAACTCATTTACTTCTATGGGATAATCATGGTATATTTACACATTTATGGATTAGACAATTACAAAACGATAAAACAACTCTCTGAAACTAGTTGTATTTTCAAATGAAATATGTTTCAATAATCATAACAGAATTAACAACACTGAAAAAAATTCAGTCATATTATTTTCTCTATCAAGCCTATATAAATTAGTAAATCCCTTATTATAACTCCATAGTTTCTTAGGTTGAGGACCATTACTATGAGGAATTTGGGGATTATGTGCCAAGTTATACTGGGAAAGTGATGCGTTTCCTATTTGACCATGTGATAATTATGCCAATTGCTACTGGAAACACACCATTAAGATTCTACAAAGAATATCACAGAATCTTTAATAATGATGCAATGTTGAAGAAAGAAGGGCCCAGGGAAAGATGATGCATCACCACTATCATCCCAAAAGGATCAAGTCACAACTTTTTGGTTTCCATCCATAGTCAATGAATGAATTTGATATTTAAATCATGAAAACAAACAAATAACAATGTTTTTAAACAAATTAAAGACTTATACCAAATAGCTTCCATTCCTTATAATTATAACAATACCTAATATACTTACTGCTTTCCTTCCTATACTTCCAATAATAAAAATAACAGTTCTTGGTGTGTATGCAGTTGTCAAGCACTGAGACAGAAATGTCACAGACACAATCGCACACAGTTTTCACAACCACACTGTGGTACGTAATATTATCTTCCTTGAACTGAAGATGACACTGACCTTTAGGGAAGTTAAATAACTCATCCTGTGTTGTACACCTAGTAACTGGCAAAGTTAGAGCTAAACCAACTAGAGTGAGATTTAAAATCCAACTGAAAAGCTGATTTATTGCCTAGTGTTAAATCAGTACACTATAATTTTTAATTAAACATCTATATGAAATTCCAGTTCAATTCTCCTAAAAATCATGTTATAGGGAATTTAAATTTATCAGATTCTATTATTTTAACATATAGTTGAGCCGAAGAAAATGGTGAGCCACTCACTAATCCTGAAATAAGACTTATGCTTGAAACACTCATTCAGGTGGACATTCCTTTTCAGGAATGCTGCAACGGCATCCACTGGTACTCAAAACTCACTGATCTGCTACACTCGCTGCTGTATTTCCACCACCATCTTCTCAAGCCACTGGAGACAATAAAGCTGATGAAGCCTTCCTCTCCGATATCTGCAGTTTGAAATGGAATGAGCCAGGCTGGGGCACTGGCTTTCCCTATGGGGCCTGCGGTGTTCATCCACCTGAAGTTACCGCCCCAGATATTTATCCAAACTGGCCTGGGTCCAGAGCTGCAGGAACCAAACCTGTACTTTTGAGATTTTGTGTCTGCCCTGGAGGTTTCTGAACCTCTCCCTCTTTCATTATTATTTTGGGCCACACTCTAGTTCTAGAATAAGTATGATAAAATGTTTGAGAAAGATCTTAGCTAATACTTGGGGGGAGGAGGGGATAATAGTTAATCTTTAGTGGCATACATCACATACTATATATAGAACGCACAGTAACAATTATTACTGATAATCAGTGACGCCTAAAGAACGATTTGTCATTGAAACACAAATATTGATGGTTTCAGTACTAAAGGTGATTAAAATGCAAACCACAGCAAAATAAAAATGTACAGGTTTCTGTCTACAGTCTCCATATAAGGAAAGCCATAAAAGAAAAATGCAGAAATTTAACAATGACCAATGGGTTGCATTTTAGAAATTAACTTTCATTGTATTTGTGATATCTCTCTCTGTCTCTTTTTTTCTCTCTCTCACATACACACACCCTTTACATTCCAAGGTTCAAAGGTAGATAATATACCTCATCTAATTACGAAGAAAAACATAAAATAAAATTTTTATAGCACAACTAAATAGAACAGGAAAGAAACCAACTTGAAAAATCTTGAGGGCTGGTGAAGGCAGATAATTGGAGAAAAATGAGAAGGTGTAGATGACTTTGGAGCCGGGCTGAAAGGAATGTCTTGGTTCTTTGTTATCACCAATTTTACCTTAAAATTCAGAACTTCACTATTTTCTAATCTGTGTGTCGCTGGTATTATTATCTTTATCCTGACATATCAATTTAGTGGCTCAAAATGTAAGGGAAAGAAAAGATATTTTACTTAAATGACTATGAGTTAGAAGAGAGGTAAAAGGAAGGACGATGAGGATAAACCTTACATACACAAGAAAAATACTGCTTACAGTAGGAAAGACAAAAAACTACGGGACAATTTTTAAGTTCCAGCTTTCCCTAAAATTATAATGAGTGTTCAATTACTATGGCCATTATGTCACCTTGCAGATTTGGGTTTCTAAGGTAAAGTCTCACATGAAACTTTACTTTCTCATAATCCTACGGCTGGCAAGGAGGATACACCAGCTTCAGAGGCCATTTGCCATTTACAGTGCAGTTTGGGGCAGTGCAGGGGTCCCTGTGGGTGTGACCCAAGGCCCTCCTGCCACCCCCCCCACAGCAAAGCCCCACCCCATTCACCCTGGGCAGAAGGGGGTGGGGCCACAGCTATGAGGCGATGACGTGGGCAGTAAGTTGATTGCATTTAACATGCTTTTGACTTAAAACTGGAGAACTAATCCCAAGCAGTTTCTAAACCAAAAATGACATGTTAGAAAAGGACGATAATGGGAAGGGAAAAAAAAAAAAATACTTTCTAAAATGTTCTCTTTAGTTTTGAAAAGAGCACTTCTTTCAACACACTGGGAATATGTAAATCTCTAACTTAAAGTGATGATCATTGTTTTGGGTGGAAAAAAGCATTGTAGGAAAGTAACAATGAAAATTCCCAAAAAGAGTGAATTAAGGATCAAGAAACACAGAGAAGAATGGGGACCAAAGAACACCAGGGAGAGACATTACATAAAACAGCTGCGGTGCTTCTTCCTGATTGGAAACATAGCTTCTTAAAAACATTGAGAATAGAAAATACTTTATGAAGTCATGTACTCTAGTTCCTTCCTTGTTTTAAAGAAACTTAAGGAGGGTCTGTGTGCGACCTGGAGGGACATCCCGAGGACCTAACGATCCTTCCACATTATCCAACGTCCTTCAGAGCTACAGAGAACTGGAGCTAGCCTTACCTTTGGCGATTGTGGGCATCTGGAAAGCAATGCTGATCACGCCCACCAAGTCTCCCAACGGAATGAGCGATCTCAAAATAGATCTGATCCTGATGGCTTCCCCCTTACCCGCATGAATCAACTACAGGAAGAAAAATAAAGGGACATTAGAATCACTTTGCAAAATCAATGTTTTAATTCTATCCAGAAAAATCTGAAGTATGGGAATCCAAGCCAAAACACAATTTTCTGTTACATATACATAAAAAGTTAGATCTCTCTCCGAAACCATCGATTCAAGCTTACAGACAGTTACTTGCTCACACGCTTTTCACTGATATCAGAATACATTGAGTTATATACTACGGTGCAGGCCAGCTAGTTTCTCCATTAGAACAATAGTTTTTATCCTCTTTGGGGTGTTAAAATATATTGAGAATCTGGTAAGGTCTATTAATGCTTACCTCACAAAATCACATATAAACCCCTGTGCACAACATGAGCTAAATACAAAGGAAAAACTTATTATCTTTAGGCCCTGACCATACACTAAAATTTATGATTGATTTAGCCTCTTTCTCACTTTGTGATGAAGATATAACTGTATATCCATCTCTATGCCACCCTGATATAAAACCCAAGGATGGGTTTACAATATGGGGGTAAATGGTGAACATGCATCTAACAGGTATTTCAGACTGTCACTGGCTAACGTGGTCCCTATGAAAACATGGCTCCAATACAGTCAAGAACCTTGGGGCCAGACCACACGCTTCAGCCAGGGGTGTGTCTGTTTCCTTCACCACAGGGTGTGAGACACAAGCACAGGCTCTGACACAGAGGAAACCTTCAACTAATAGTTACTGAGATGAATACATTTCAGAAGTGCCAAGGTCAGTCCCTTATTAAGTCACTTAGATTTGTAGCCCCTTAATATAAACAGAACAAAAAACTTCTCTTTATAAACATTTCTCTCTTGGTTCCTTTGATCCCTCACGATAACAGGAAAAGAACAAATACTGTGACCATAAACTTTGTCCACAATCCCCTCCAGCACACAGATTTTTTGCTAATCTATTTACAAGACGAAAATCTCATTAGCAGCAGGTTACAGTTTCACAAAGATCAGACTCTAGGTTTGCCAACGTTCTGACATTTCCCCATCCTGTGATTCCCCCCTGTTTACCAAAGAGATTATATCAAGAAAGCAACAAATTTTACCCAATGAGTATGCGAGAAAGAGACCCCCAAAACAAATAAACAAACAAACAAACAAAAACAATCAAAAACAGAAAATAAAAATCCCATAGAGGCTAAGGATCAGAGAAAGAGGTGATTTATAAGCAGGCCACTGTCACTTCCTGCTCAGTTCAGAGTGTGTTTGTCTTGTACCCCAGCATTGTTCAATGTCTTCAAACTGTTGTTTCCACGAACAGGTCATAAGGCTAATTTTATGGGCCCTGGCAAGTATGTTTTAAATGGATATAATAGAATGAAAAGAATAGCTTAGAATAAAATAAAGAAGAAAATGTCAGAATGTATTTACAGAGTAAAGGTAAGTATTGTTCCATGACACTAATTTCATCTTGGTCAGAAAGTTCAGGAAACACTAATCGATCGGGCCCCAAGAGCTCTTTTCTCCCTCTAACGTGTACCCCACCTTTCACTCCCCTAAACCAGGGACGAGCGTGGAGAACAAGAGACCTCCCAAATATTGTGCTCATAAACTTTTTTGTCCACAATCACCTCCAGCATACAGATTTTTAATAACCTATTTACATGATGAAAATTTCATTAGCAACAGGTTACATTAACCAGAACTAGATATTGTACAAGAAAATAACTCTTGAGAGGAGTTGGCTGCTTTCTGCATGTGAGAGGAAACTGTACAGGGAAGATGTGTTCTTTTCTTCCTAAAGTGTGGGGTCTAGATGCGTTTTAGAGCTCTGTCAGTAACTGACTATTCTACTAATGACTTCTACTGAAATCTCATTGCTAATTTTTACAACCGACAAGACATTTTCAACTAAACCAACACTCGTCCAGCAATGAGGCTGCAGTGTTATTGTTACGGGTGCATGCAGGTCACTGGTTGTGGGTGCTGCCGGGACCTTTCCAGCTTTGGGTGTCATCCCACAGATGAGCCAGGAGTGCTGCCCTTGGGACCCAAGGACTTACGTGCATTTCAGGAGCGCAGCGTCCTAACAGGTCAATCAAAGCTGCATAGAAGGTCATGATGGCATTCCCCATGTGGATGGTGTCATCCTCTTCCCCTTCCAGGTCACTTTCATGGGTTATTCCAAAGAAATAAAAAACAAACAGGAGAATAATATGACATTTCAGGTTGTTCCACACTCTCAGAGCAAAGGGGACACTAGCTAATTCATTTTGCCTCTTCTGATGCTTTTCATGTATGTGTTTAATTTACAGCTGGACATTTTAAAGCAAAAATAACAGTGGGTTCAAGACCAGATTTGGAATTCTATCACCAAAAATGCATTTGTGGGAACTTTAAGATTAGTACAAAAAGGAAAAAGAGGAATTGCCAGTTGGATGGATTCTGCTCATGTGTAGTAGCAGACAGCACGATAACAAAGCAAGTAGTGATGGATGGACTTGGTAAATAAGGACACTTTTGTAAAAAGCATACATGCAGAGAAAGGGGACAAAGATCTGTCCTATAAGATCACATATAAGGAGAGTGCCAAAAAAAATGTATACACATATTAAGGAAAAAACTGCATTAAAATGATAATACACAATACATACCGATAACAAAAGATGAATACAACTCATGTGTATACATTTTCTGACACCCCCTGTATAAGGCACCCAGTACAGTGTTTTCCCCCAGAGTAAACACTTTATAAATGTGATTTAACTTACTCACTCATCTCTTAACCATTTACTCTACCCACCAACTCACTCCCAATAATGCAGCATCTGTGAGAAGAGCATAAATCTTTCACTGTCACACTGATGAGAGACAACTCTGGACGGCCCCGGAAGATCCCCTGGGAGCTCAGCAGGCAGCTGCTTCAGCTGGACTCAGGTTTGCACAGTAACAGCGAGGCCCTGCTGACAACACTGCTCCTGGCTGTTCCCAGGGCCCACTAGTACCCACCCTCTGGGGTGGTCCTGGGGCCCGAGGTCTCCTGACATGCTTTCAACTACACAGAGAAGCTGAGCGCTCCCTAGGTCCTCTATCTATGGCTGATAAATACATAACCTGCTCATGGATCTCTCCCAGTCTGGAACCCTGGCCTCCGTGTGGACAGAACATCCATGCCCGGTCCACATGTGCAAAAACAAGGGTTTGCAGGATGACTTCTTTGCTGGGACATGTGCCTCCAATAAGCCCTATGTTATATTTCCACTAGTGGGGCTAGTAGTGTGGGTGCATGACCCCCAAGCAGGTCATTCACCTACACAGATTGAAAAACAGGAAGCAACGTGCCTGGATTCACACATGTCATGGCTGAAATCAAGTATTAACAACATGTTCTATGGAGAAATATTGTAAAGTAGCTATTGTTTCCCCCACCTGTCACCAATGCCTTACCCAGGCATTTTTCTTCTAGACTTTATCACAGTTGTTTAGTTAAGTCCCACATTCTCCTGCTAAAGATTTCTTTCTTGCTTACTGTCGCCATGAAAACTCATTCCAGCGAGCTTCCCACTGAACTCGACTCCAGTTTCAAAGCCTCACCTGCCATCATTTGTAATAACTAAATTTGCCATAGCCCCCTGGAAAAATTCACAGAAGACATCTTCTCCTATGACCCAAATTTCTCTACTAAATCCACAGTTTTCCGCAGGTCTCTCTTTGTTCATTCAGCCTACTCCAAAAGCAAATTCCATCCATGCTTCGAAGTCTAACACATTAGGTTTTCAAAGTGAGAAATCATGAAAACCAGAGTTACATTGCAATTAACATAATGCAAATTATACTTTGCAAACTTTCAAATCAAGTAGCACAATTTACTCCTAAGAGTGGTATTAGACCTACGGGCTTTTAGTGGATTCACTGGTTGGTGAGGGACCGTCTCGAGAAGGATCCTCAGCTATTTTGATGGCTTCCTCCATGGCTGCGAGAAGACCATTCCCGCCTTCCCCTCGCAGCGCAGGACCGAAACACTCAGGTCGCCGGATGAGCAGTCTCACCACCACGTTGGCGTTCTCCTCCACACTCTCCCCTGACGTCAAGGGAACACGTAAACAAACATGGATCAACAGACGTTCTGAGCAAATATATGTTACACTGAAAGGAAAGTACCGAAAACCAATGACACACGTGGTAGAAAAGACAAAACTGAATTCAGATCACTAGTTTTATGTGTATGTGACAGTCGATTTCTGGTCTTGCCCTTAAAATTTTCAAAGTAAGGAAAAGCACTAGAAGGCAAAAACGGTTTATTTTTGTTCATTCATAATTTGTAATACAAAGCTATAATCCTAGGGATTAGTAGAATGCAATGATAACAATTTATAAGACTGCAAGTGCCTACAATTTTTAACTTAATAATGAAGTATAGCAACACTATCAAAACAAATATTGTAAAACCGCTACTGTAAAAAACTGATTATAAAATATCCAATTTCTTTATTAATAGTTACTTCCTTCATAAAAATGCTGGGATATATAATTATTTTATATGACTATTTTCATGCACTTTTCTTAATGCCACTAAAGAACCCGAAAAGCAATCAAGCCTACCATTACAGAAGACAGCAAATCTGAGGAAGTCAAGATATCTCTCCCCTTCAACTGGGTTCCACCCAATGTCTGGATACCCCTTAGACACCAGCATCTGGCAACTCTGCAGTCCACAGCCAGCCAAATATCGAACTACCTACGAATAGGACGATGAGCAGAAGCGTTACTCCTTGGATGAGAAGTCAGATGCTTACACCATATGTGGTGCGAGATACCCTCAAAGGATGGTTTAAAATGAATGCAGCTTTGCAAGGTATTTTAGTTTTCATGACAATCCACATGAACTCCCTTTAGTAAAACGTTACAATTCAGAAATATTCAAAAATCGTAACAAAGTGCTGTCATAATACAAATATTTCTGAACCAACTCTATGAAAGACAAATATTCCTAAATTTCATATCATTCCCGTTTGTGACTTTTACCTAAAAAAACTAAATCAGAATATTTGATAAACTTCAAAAATGTCTAATGACCTCTGCTCCATCCAAGATATTGAAAGATTCTTCTAGGATACAAAGGTATTTTAAAGAAGTGAATTACGTCCAAAATGGCATAGCAATTTGATGATACAGGGAAATGTGTGAGAAGACACACAGACAAATAGAGAAAACTCAGCTTAGAGTCCAAAGTCCTGGAGTTTACATCTGACCTGCATCACTTACTGGGTCATTCCGAACAAGTTACTTCATTTGTCAGACAGTTTTACTACCTATAAAATTTGGGATAATGCTACCTATCTTTTAGTATTGTTGAATTTAACACATTCAAACTTCTGTTAGCTTGGTCTTTTAAAATACTCTTTTTATATGAATGTTGGTCCGCTACAATATTTCATAACTGATCCAGTTTTAAAAGAAACCCCTAACATAGTCATTGTCAATGGTAGTTGATTGTTAAAGGATTGATTTATCAAATGAATTAAGTTACACCCAGCTCAAGCTAACTCAGTTTTCAAAATAATACAGCTAAAAATATCTCATACCAACTTCATTAAGGTAAAATTTATGTACAATAAGCTCATCTACTTAAAAGCTTAACGATCTTTGAGAGATTGCACATCTGTAAGAACACTCTGCCATCAAGATGCAGCTTATTTCTGTCACCTCTCAGGCCCCTGTGCCTTTGCAGGCCTTCCCTCCCTACCTGCCTGAGCCTGGACAATGCACCTTCTGTCAGGACACAGTTTGCATATTCTAGAACATTTATGCCTACAATCATCCAGTGTGTATCTTTCTGCGCCTGGCTTCTTTCACTCAGAATGAGGATTCTGAGATTCATTCATGTTTTGCTGTGGCACATTCAAAACTTCGTTCCTGTTTAGAGCCTAATAATAGCATCCCGCTGTGGTTACAAACACCCCGGTTTTGATTATCTATTTGTCGGTTGATGGACACTTGAGTAGTCTCCAGTTTGAGGCTAGGATGAATAAAGCTGATGTAAACATATCTTTGTGTGGACATATATTTTTATTTCTATTGAGGAAATACCTAGGAGTAAAAAGGCTAAGTGGATGTTTGTGACAGGCGCATGTTTAACTTGTTAGGGAACAGCCAAACTGCCTTCCAAACTGACATTAGCATTTGTCCTCCCAACAGCAGTAGATGATGTTCTGTTGCTCCACACCCTGGGCAACGTTTGGCATTGTCAACCTTTTAAATGGTAGCCATTTTAATCTGCAGATAAAAAAGATTTTAAATTATGGATGGGAGAAAATTCTCCTGAGGTTGGTCAGAGATGCCAAGCTTCATGACCCTGGAGTGGCATGTCAGAAGGGTTTGGGGACGAGTTCACTTTCTCATGCCCTCGGCAGCTGTGCATTGAGTGTCAACCTGAGTGCCAGTGCTGTTCTCTCCAACTGGGACAAAGCAGTGAACAACGGAGAAAAAATGTGCTGAACCTACTGGCCTTACATTATGGCAGGCAACAGATTTTTAAAAAATACATAAATATATAGGTTTTAGTAAAAAAAAATTTATTTTGAAATATAAATATAATTTTAAACTATAAATATTTATACTATATTGATATAAATATAAATTAAATGAAAATGTACATTTATGTATATAATACACAAATCCACATTTTTTTTCAACTGTAGAAGCTAAAGCAGTAAAGAGGATAGGAAGAACTTAAGGAAGTGGAGAAGAGTTTTCGGTTTTAAATAGCATGGACATGGAAGCACTGAAAAGAAGGTGACTTTGGATCAGTGACTATAAGGACATCTGGAAAAGAGCCATGAGGACATCTGGCAGAGGAAGGATGCAGATGGAGGGAACAGCAAGTGCAAAGGCCCTGAGGTAGCAGCACACTGGCCAGTTTCAGAGACAGCAAGAGGTCCAGTGTGGCTGGAGCACAAAGAGAGATCAGGAGGGCTGTGGAAATGAAATAAGACTGACATGTGAAATCAGCTGGGGTAGGAGCTGCTGAAATGAGGCAGGAAGTTTTTGAAAAGTTCTGGGCAGAGGATTTGTATGAGCCTTTTAAGAGTCTCACTCTGGCTACTGCATAGGGAAGCAAAGAAGGATCAGGAAGACTACTTAGATGGTACCTGCCATTAAACTAGGGGGAAACTAATCTATATTCTGGCAAACATGGATGTGGTGGCATATGCTCAGGGTGCCTGACCTGAGTATATCACTGATGCCTTCAATTGCAATACATAAACTTCCATCTAATATAAAATGTATGAATGAGATGTTAAAATCACATTTTTAAAAATTGGAACACTATGAGTAAAGCAAAAGTGACAGCAGATATCATGGAAGGACAAAAACACACAGGAACAGAGAGCAAGTTGATTCTCTATCCCGACAAAAATGCGTGTGATCACAGGAAACACCTCATCTCAAATTGTTTGTTCTTTGTAACTTATTATTATACTATTGTATGTGTAACGTAGGTATAGTATGTAAGATATATAGTTATAGTAACATAATCATAACTATATTACAGTTATATTTAAAGAATCTCGAGACACACCTCTGAACAAGCAGGAACACAAGGGCAGAACGTTGCTTACCTTTTCCAGATCAGGCTCACGCAAAGCTAAGGCCAGCTCGTTATTATCCATCACCGAGGCGGCTGCCACATCCAGCGGTGTTGAACCTCTCATAGCTGGGGAAGCTATTAATCCAAATCAAAATGAAACAGAACCTGGATTGTGCTGCAACTATGAATTCCAGGTAAAAACACACTTTCGCTTAAAATTTAATTTCTAAGTGCAATACATATTGCAGTAACCTGAATTAATGTATATTACATTGGAATAATTATATTCTTTTTTATCTTAAAGATTAAAGAAGAGTCAGAAATTTACTCACCGAGACCAACACTGCTGTTTTCCAATAAATAACTGAGATGGTCAAACATAGCTTTTTGATTCTGCCTACTTATCCGACAGAAGTAACAGAGAAAACGGCAACAGTTGGCCACCATCTTGGGAAAAGTGATCTCCTACATGAAGAGCATTTAATTAGCTATGAAGGGAAATTATCTTTATAAAATTAAGTTCATAGGTTGACGTCTCAATCACATCATCAACCCACATGTGCCCATGTCTGCCAAGCCTCAGATACTGAAGACCTTCCCACTTCCAGACTTGGACTCACCTAGTCCTTGAGTCACAGAAAATCATCTGACACTAATTGTGAAACTTCAGTACCAACCATCAATGGCTGGATATGGAATTAATCTACAGCCCTAAAGCTGAAGGTGGTGTGAGCCTGGTTTAGGAATCAGGCAGGGTAGGGTAGCACTATTTGCTCTGCTTCCTTGGGGAATGATGCCATCTTACTCACCATTCTGTAAAATTAGAATAAGAGGGACAATACTCACTTTAGATAAGAAAGGAGGCTGCCAATGAGACACTTGAAAAATACCCAGCTTATTATTTGGAACACATAACAGAGTGAGCTTCTCAGTGTTAGTGTTACTATTATTCTTGTTATCATTAAGATTCCAGGGATGCAGAATTTCCCTGATTTGCACCCGACATGTCTGCCATGATGATGAGCACCGGGACCAGAAGTTGGGTCCCACCAAACACATCTCCCCTGAGCGCCAATCTTGCTCTAGGAGATGCAGGTGATCCCTGGACTCCTTCTTTAACAAAATATTTTACAAATATCTTTATAAATCTGCCTAACTAGTAGACTGAACATGAGAATTATGGACTCATTTCCATGTTTTGAAAAATACGTCGTAAAATTTCAAAAAAATACTGAAATATATTTTGGAAATCAGAGGTCATGAAATTATACCAATTTATATGAAGTTATTTGTTATGTTACTTTATTCATTTGGTCTTAAAGAGGTTTATTTTAAAATGTAATCCCTTAATAATTCACCTTAGAGTCTTACAATAAATATTCCAGAGCACCATCCTCAAATCTCGGTCTGGATCAGGAATTCAGTGGGACCAACTGTCATCTGAATCAAGGGGAATGATTGGATGGGTCTGAAGGATGTGTTTGTGTGATTGACCTCTAATGTGATAGAAACTGATTTATAATTCAAAACTTTAAAAAATGAGGACAGCATTCACTTTTAAAGTTTCTAAATAGCCCCTAAATGATAATAATTTAGGATATAGCAAATTACACAGCATAAGCCAAAAATTATCAACATCAAAGGAAAACCCACTAGTAGTCTATCCAACTCTCAATCTGTAAAGTTTTGCTTGTTTTTTCCACAGGTGTCTTTAAAAACAGTTCTCCTAAGAGAAGTTAAGAAATCCTTATTAAGAATATGCAATGCATGTAGTCCAGGAGGCTGGAATAAACAGCATCCCAAGAATCAAAGGTCGTCCTTTACCTTGGACTCCCCACCTCCAAGGACGTTCACCATGACCTCCATCACTGTCTCATGCATCCCCAGTGCCCTCATGAGATTTGGGTGCTGGTAAAACACTTTGTTATTCATGATATCCCTACAAAGAACAACACAGGGAAGGAGGGAATGCAGAGGTCAGAGCAAAACGTAAATTCAAATCTATCTGAGATCCAGATAAATCTTTTGGAAATAATTACTGGCAATCACAGTTCAACCACAAAAGTTAATAAGTACAATTTAGTGAGTTTTCCTCAAAAATTCTGATAACCTATCAAAATAGTATACAAGTTGTTTTCAGTTACAAGAAATGTACTAAATATGTAAACATTCACTAATATGAAATATAGTTTTGGACACTTATCATTCCTAATGTATATTCAAATGTGCTCAACCTTCTTTTGTATAGAAATAAGAATCAGTGTTACACCATGTTTATAGGAAAATGTCTGTATCAATTATTAATAGGTAAGTATATCTGCATTTCATATATGCTACTTTAGTACTGTGTTCAATATTTGTATATTTAATAACAATTACATTATTTCCTGCTACATCCTATGTTATCCTGAAATGCTTTTTAAAGGATACATATTCTCTAAAAGAAACTGAATACACATGAAGTCCAGGTACAAGCAATCCAACTCATTAAAATGGACATTTCAATTTAAAGAAACCACAGCAGATGGTACCTAAAATGTTTTTTCTCATTATTATTGCATTATGATATTACAATATGTGTATAAAGGTATTCCTATGGATATTGTTTTGTAGTCATTCTAAATGAAGAGCTCTGTTAATTTTTCTTTTAACGTAAATCAAGCTGATGCAAGAGGTTTTTTTTTTCTATAGAACACTTTCCTGTCAGAATTACAGCAAAAAAAATAATGTACGGATGGTAAGAAATCAGAAACTTTGCTTCCAATCTGATTTCCATAATTGAGGCACTCACCCATTCATTTAGTCACATGCTAAATTTTAGTTACCATGGATGTATCGAGAAACTGGAATAGTAGGATTCTTCTGGTTCTTTTTTTTCAGTTTTAGTTGTGTGTTTTTTACTTTCTCTTTCTTTTCTTTATTTTTGTTTTTTCTTTTTTTTTCTTTTTCTTTCTTTTTTTAATAAAGAGAGAGCTTTTAGATAGCACAACTCAGAAAACTGATTGGGGGTCAGGACTGATACAGTTTCCTGATCTGTTTCATGCAAGAAGAAATAAGGTAAAAAGGCATCCATTTCCTTCACATTAGAGAGCAGCCCATTCAGCAAGAGAACCTCAACATTCAAATCAGTTACAATCACAGGATTTGTTCTCTTGTCCATTCAAATCCTTTGTATGACCTAACTTTGAAAAGTCTTAATTGAAAAATCGTGTTTGCCTTTGTTCAAGGTAAATGAAATGGATTTATAATTCTACCACTCAGTAAGCAGGTTGTCACTTACTAGATGTGTCTATTTTAGGAATATTTCTAATTTCACAAAAATACTTTATTTTCTTTCATAATGATTTGGAGTTTTATCACTACTGAATGGGTTATATGTTAACAACACATTTTACTGTTATATACTCATTTGGGAAAGCAAGTGTTCTCCATTTCCTTGAATCCTTCCCTTTTCGTTGGTTAATTAAGATCACTTATTCTGAGAAGCTTCCTAGGGTTACATTCATGTATCAGTATTCAAAAAAGACTCATGCTCATATAATTATAAATAAAGGCCATAAAATTTCCTTTTGTTGTTCCGGCTCTTCTGTACTCTCTCTTTGTCCAGTTAGTATATTTATTTTTAGTGGGCAACGATTATAATGACTTTGGAATATAACCTTCTAGTTTATTTTTGTGATTTCAAATACTTAATAGGCTCATGGACAATACACAGTATTGCTTTATGAATTTAAAATTTATATAAATGACATCACACAATCTGAATACTTCCATACTTTTTTCCCCACACAATTATGTTTTTTTAGTTTGTCAACGATAAAACTGATTATTCTGTATTTCATTAGTTTTTTGTTTTTTTTTCAAAGAACCACCTTTAGGTTTCTTTACTCCTTTACTCATCATCATTAGCTCTTCTTTTATCTGATATTTATAGAACTAGATTACAGCTTTTTTCTTTCCTTCTTTCCTTCTTTCCCTCCTTCCTTCCTTTCTTGTTGAGTATCTGTCTTCTACATCACTTTTCAATATTCTACTTTCCAGATTTCTACATCCTTATGTTTAGGTATTTTTCTTGTGAAAAATGGAAGCTTTTCTTTTTCTCTGGTATATGAATTCCCTTTTATTTTCATATCGCCAAGTTATGCAAGCTTAATCGTTGCTTAGATTTGTGCGTATACACACCAGTAATAGTCTCACTAAAACTTATTGCTTCCCATTCCTTCTCTCTGAATTCCATTTTCTTTTCTCAAATGTACAACCGTTAGGTCTTTCAAAGAGGGACTGTAAGTTAACATTCATAAATATCTTTGTTTTGCCCTCACTCTTGAATATAGGTTATAAATTCTAATCTCCAAATCCATACAAAGCACAAGCTCATTCTGCTGAATTCTAAGTTGGGTAACATATTCTAAATTGATGGTTATTTTCTGTCAGAACTTTAAATGTAGTGTTGCATTGAGTTATGCTTCCAGTTCTGCTATTGAGAATTCTAAACATCATTTCTTTGCCAATGTTCTGGCTTTTCTCTATATAGTCTTGTAAAATAGTCTATCACCGGTTTTATGCAGTGATAAATTCACTACATTTATCTGTCTGTGGATGTGGAACTATTGGTGCTTTATGAGTCTGTGAATTCATGTTTTTCATTAATTCTGAAAAACTCAAGCCAAGAGCTCTTCAAATATTCCCATTCTCTAGTTCATCTGTTCTGTTTTTTTCTAGAAATCCTATGCAGCAAATACTGGACCTCCTTATACTATCCCCCAGGTCTCTTAACTTGTCTTTTGTATTTCTTTATCACTCAGTTCTGCATTACTAATTTCCTCAGCTCTATGACAGTATCTATTAATTTTCTCTTCAGCTAGATCTTATCTGTAATTTAACTACATCATTGTTTTAATGTCAATTATCATATTTTTCATTTCTAGAAGTTCTATTTGGATCTTTTTCAAATCTTCCTGGACTCTTTGTATATCTTATATTTGGAGATTTGATTTATTCCTTTGTGTACAGTATCTTTATGTTCTCTTTCTGGCATTCTATTATCTGAAGTTCTTGGAAGAAGTGTTCTAACTCCACTATTTATTATATCTACAGATCCTTATTTATGGTGAATTGTTTCTTTATGTGCTTTGCAATTTTTGATTATGCGCTTATCTTTGGTAATATTTATGTGTTTCTTGCAAAATTTCAGAGTAACTTGAGCTGAGAAAGCATAACTCCAGGCCCTTTTTTATGTTAATTTCTCAGCTTGGGGACCCTTAGCCTATGCATGAGCTATAAATGTTAACCTTCAAATCCACGTGAAGAACAACTTACAATGCTAAATTCTTAGAAGAGTTGTTTTTCCCCATTCTTTTTTCAAGGCCCAGTAGATATAGACAACCATCCTTATTATTTCCTGCTTATAAATGTTTATCCCCCCATGAATTTTGGTGGAGTTTTATTCACCTACATGCTTATATACAATTACACATACCTGAGAAGTTAATAAAAAACAAACTCTAAGATATTTGTTGTATATCGTAGTTATTTTAGCATCTAGGTGTAAAATTAGACATGTATTTATTGAGCAACTTTTTTAGTTAGCTTTCAACTTAATCTCTAGAAAAACTATAATCTAATTTAATGATCGTATAATCTTGACAATGGATTTGCATTAATGTGCCTATTGTGCTAGATTTAGGATAAACAATTAGAAGAAATACATATGGCAAAAGTTGTAATAATTACATAATTTACCCTAATCCACGAATCATAAGCTTCTCTTCCTCTTTGCCCATCCTCACACTCAGCAGAGAACGGATCTGACCAAGAGATGCCAGCAGATTGATGGTGTCCTCCACGGAAACGCTGTTTATGGTGTAGGTCTTCGGCAGGGCCCGAACCAGACCCCCAATGCCATCATACTGTCGATGGAGCAACACAAACATGGCCCTCACCAACTCAGGGTCTTCAATGACAGACTCTTGAGCCCATCGAACCATCGTGTCAGAAATCAGCTGCTGAAGAGTGGCTGCAGAGTCGTTATTGATTTTTTTTTTTTAAAGAAAAAACAGTAAGAGAAGACAAATTAGTTGGGCATTTCAACTGATCTCATAACCCCAAACTCGTATGTGTACCAGAATTTTTAGGAATAGTCTTTGAAGGATATAAACTTCATTTAAACATATATATGTATGTCAATAAAGATGGGTTATAGACATGCAAAAATGAAAATCCACAAACTTCTTTTTAAGAACCATTTTTATAATTAAAGGATTTTAGTTGTTTCAAAACCACTATTGGCAATCCATAGGGCAATCACTGTGAGTGGTGCTGTTACTTTATTTTTTTTGTTCCATTACTTTCCTCCCAGAAGATCTCATGTCATATATCCTTGTAAGAGTCAGTCATAGTCATCCAAGGAGCTATCTAGTTACCCAACTGTCTCCTCATCTGAGTCATATGCAATAGCAACCACATGTAATTATATTTCTACTTAAATCTGGATCCCAATTGCCACTTAAAATGTCTTTAAAATGACTTGATTGTGAAGCTGTATTAAAGTGAAAAATCTTTCCATATATAGATTATTTGCTATGTAATATATAATGTAGTACACTTAAAAACAATACAAATTTCAAACCTCTTAAAATAACTACTACAATTATCAAAGCTAAGTCGGGTTGATGTGACCAATTCATACATAATGAGGTATTTAATTCCTATCATCAGTACTCCGGATGATTTTGAAAAGAAGCTGTTTTACCTGCTTTAATCTATACATTATTTAATGGAAAAGAAAAACTACCGATTTTAATCTACAAAATGCAGATTAAATACCAATATACTTCCATATACCTCAAAACCACATTGTCATTTTAAATAAGTCAAATTCATAAGCTTCATAATAACACAAAATAAAAGGAAATGTTGAACTCAGATTTTGAAGAAGACCTGATTCAAATTTGACACTAAAAAATAAATTTAGACGTAATTGTTTAAAGGGTTTCCATTGTAAGTTAGTGAGAAAATTTTTTTTTCTTGAGTTTATTTATTTATTTATTTATTTTATCTTTTAGTAAAAACTGTTATCTACCAGCACGGCATCTGAAAATGAATGGAGTCCTAGGACTGAGGTAACATGTAAGCAGATCTCACAGACCTACTTCTGCCCCTTCCAGATGAGGGTGTGGGTCTGGGAGACTCACTGTCCGTGTGCTCACTTGTTTTCACGGAGTATCAGCTGTCACTCTTCAGTTAAATAGGATATGAATGAACCAGAAACACATAACCATTTATAAAATATTTCAGAACTAAAATATAGTTACAGACAATGTCTATTTAAACTTTAAAAAAAGGTTTAACTTGATGCAAGAATATTTGAAAATCAATTGCATAATATTTAGATAGGAAGGCTAAATGACTGCCTTTTATTTTCTCTCGATAGTCTCTGATCTAATACCTAAACTTTCAGCGCTCTAGGGAGCCCGTCCACCCTTACAATGCTGCACATGTCCTATATATGTCTGTTCCTATACATATAGTTTGGTGCTGTCTACTTCTGGTGGCTCCAGGCATTTACTGAGGATGTAATTCTTGGGAGCTGTGAACTCAATTTTCTCACGGGCTCATCTAGTGAGATAGTAGTAGGATGAATGAGTGTCAGCAGTTGAGTCACTCTGCAGTGCCCCTTCATACTGCTTACTGGACTTCTTGGCGTCACTCTCAACTGGCTTTTCAGTTTGTTTCTTCTTCAGGTATGTCACCTTTTCTACCAGGGACAGCAGGCGTCCTCTAATTGTTAAATCACTATTTCCATCCAGAGAACCATCTTCATCCAGCTCAATTCCTAGGATGAATGAAGCAAGGAGAAAGAAGAAAACAAACAGTTAAAAAGTACGTTTAGGAGAAATACTTCCCAGGCTTTGCCACCTTTTCCAATCATGGCTGAAAGCAATGCCGCCATGTCTAAAACATTTGACAACACTGAGTACGCAAGCTTGCCCAGTAGGACACAGAGATAAGATTCACCATTGGCCTCTTTTCCTCCTCTCTCTTCTTCCTCTGTTCCTGTGGGCTCAGGGCCATCAGCAGCCAGCACAAAATACAAAACTGAGCACAGAGCAAAGACTCTCTCAGGAGTCAAGATCAACTCTGCTACTGGAGCCGATACAAGCATCTCTGACTTTGGGCGCCATTTGTCTAGACCTGTAGTTCTGCCTGCCTAAAACCTCCCTCACTTTTATCCCCCTCACTTGGCTCCATAAGTGTCAGTGGTATTTTAATGAGCTGAGATGCAGAGAATAAGCATAATTAGGTATCCTAAACTAGGGGGTGCTTTATATCTGAAGCAGTAGTTCTACCATTTTAGAATATTCCCTATATTTATATACAATATATATTAATATAGTATATAAATATAGTGTGTGTGTACATATGTACATATAATAACTTTATAGCAGTCATTTAGTGGTTCTTCATAAACTATTCAAGATGGTGCTTTTATTCTCTTTATTAAAATAAAATCATACCACTGATGCTACACCTATCACTTTAGAAATGGCTAATTCATTTTCTTTCCCTAGAACACAGACTTTATCCACGTTATTTCATAAAGACAGAAGGAAGTAACCATCCAGAACATCTAACCAATTCCATTTTAAACATTCTTTGAATAAAAGGAGAGGAGAATTCCTTTAATAGATTTGACTACTGACATATAATTTAGTGCAGGATTTCCTTTGGCATTAATTTCAAAAAATATATGCTGGATTTCCCAGGCCAGTCCTAAAACGCAACCCTGCAATCAGTTTAAATACAACCGTCTGTGATCAAATTTCCTTAGACAACATCAACCTAACACTCACCTTCTGCCAAAAGCATCTGGTTACAATTCCTCATTCTCCCTTCCCATGCCCTGCCACTGAGGTTAAGAGGGAAAAGAGGGAGAATTTCAGTCATCTTCTGCACTGACCGTCTTTCTGATCTCTCTACTCCTCCTGACCCCCCCACACAGGATCAGTTAACCATTTTACCATAATAAATATTCTTAGGTGATCTCATAAGAGGCATCATGTGTACTGGTGAGCCTATTACATATATACTTACTTTTTGTACCAGTATTTATACATATAAGAAGAGCTATACGTCAAGAAGATCTTACCACAATGTGCCATCAGATCTTCATGAAAATCCAAGAGTTGGTCTCGGATTTCTTCAGGACATGGACATTCACTTTTGTCATCCTTGAAATTGAGGAGCATATTGATCTGAAAGTTTGGAACAAGGAAGAGGAAGAACAAGAACGAGAGAGAAGTGGATTCAGGAAAGACACAGCAAAGATTGTGAAAACCAAAGATGTTCAAAACCTGTTTTTAAGTACTCATAAATTGTTGCCCAACAGATGAAAAAGTATTACCTATCATTGAATCCAACAAATAACCACAAAATAAATGAAATCATTCAAAGCTTAACACTCTGCAAAACAGTCATGCAAGTTTCTTCCTTTCTCAATGGCACAATATGTTAGACCCATATATACTTAGAGTTCTTAAATCAACTAAATTCTAAATGTTATTAAAATATTTTATTATGCTTGTCCTAGATTTCCATTTTCTAGCTAATTTCTACACCTTATTGAATATTTTAAAGAACTCTTTTTTGAGAAGGGTATACCAGTAAAGAAGGAAAAATCTAATATAATGGATAACTAACTATGCTTTTGTTAAGAGTTCAGTTAAACAAATAAGCAAAGGGCAAGAAACTTTCTTCCATTTAATTTCATTTTAGACACAGTAATATTACATTTATGAATGAAGAAAAGGAAGGTCCATTGCTGCTCCATAATTTCCCTTAAGCAAACAGCTGTTTTCTTTTTAGAGATTTTTTATGTGAATTCTTTTAAACTTTTATTTTGAGTTCATTGTAGATTCATATGTTATTATAAGAAACAATACAGAGACAGATCCCATGTACCCTTTGCTCAGTTTCCCCCATGGTAGCATCTTGCAAAACAGTAGTACAGTATCACAACCAGAATGTCAACACTGGTAAGAGAACTCCATGATCTCAAGGTTCCCTCCTGATACCTGTTTATATCCACACCCACTGCCCTCCTGCCTGCTCCTCATCTCTAATTCCTGTCAACTACTAATCTACTCTCCATTTCTGTATTATGTCAAGAATGTTATATGTGGTATCATACAGTGTACATATACGTATTATCATATGATGCTCTGGATGTCTGCAGGGTCTGTAGTGATACCTCATTTCATTCTTGATATTGATAATCTGTGTCTTCTCTCTTTTTTCCTTTGTCAGTCTGTTTTAGAGTTTTGCCAATTTTAATATTTTACAATAACCAGCTTCAAGATTCACTGATCGTTTTCAATTGTCCTGTTTTCAGTTTAATGATTTATATCTGCTCTTATCTCTATTATTACCTTCCTTCTGGTTGCTTTGGGTTTATTTTGTTCTTCTTTTTCTAAATTCTTGTGATGGGCACTTAGATTATTGATTTGAGTGTTTTTTATCTTTTTAAATGTATTTCCCTCTCAGCACTGCTTTAGCCATTTCCAAAATTTTCCTCTCATTTCAATGTATTTTTAAATTTTCTTTGAGACTTCCCTTTCTTCTTAAACCATGGATTATTTAGAAGTGTATTGTTTACTTTCCAAGTTTTTGGAGATTTTCCTATCATCTTCCTGTTATTGATTTCTTTTTTTTCTTTTCTTTCTCTTTCTTTTTTTCTTTTTTTTGGGGGGAGGGGAGGTCAGGTTTTCTTTCTTTTTTTTTTTATTAAAATTTATTAGGGTGACAATGGTCAACAAAACTACTTAGGGCTACATATGTTTCAAGTGTACAATTCTACAATACATCGTCTATATATCGCATTATGTGTTCACTATCCAGCGTCAGTGCTCCTTCCATCACCATATGTTTGACCCCCTTTACCCTGTACTACCATCCCCTTCTTCCCCCTTTCCCTCCGGTAACCACTAAACTATTGTCTGTGTCACTGGAGAAAAAGGAACCCACCATACACTGCAGGTGGGAATGTAAATTGGTGCAACCACTAGGGAAAACAGTGTGGAGGTTCCTCAAAAAATTTAGAATAGAATTACCATATGACCCAGCAGTCCCTCTCCTGGGTATCTACCCAAAAAACTTGAAAACATTTACCTGTAAAAATATATGTACTCCAATGTTCACTGCAGCATTATTTACAGTGGCCAAGACACGGAAACAACCAAAGTGCAAAGTGTCCTTTGATAGATGATTGGATAAAGAAGATGTAGTACTATACACAATGGAATACTACTCTGCCATAAGAAAAGATGAAATACTGCCATTTGCAACAACATGGATGGATCTGTTGTTGATTTCTATTTGACTCTACAGTGGTACCTCGGTTTTCAACGTAATCTGTTCCGGAAGGTCTGAAACGTTGGAAAACAGCCGACAGCTAGGCCTCAGGATCTTGCACTCAGCGGAAGCCATGTGACAAGTTTGACTTCCAAGGCATGTTTGAAAACCGAAGCATTTACTTCTGGGTTTACGGTGTTCATAAACCGAACTGTTCATCAACAGAGACGTTTGAAAACCGAGGTACTACTGTACTGAAGTAAAAAAAAAATAAAAAAATTCTGCAGTAAAAAAATCCAATTATTCTATGTTTGTTGAAGTGGTTTTATGGCCCAGGACACAGTCCATCTTTGTATTTTATTGGCACTTGAAAAAAAATGTGTATTCTGTTATTGGGTATAGTCCACAAATATCCAAAAATCCTGTTAGCCGGTGATAGAGTTGCATTCTCCTATATTCTTACTGATTTTCTGTCTAGTTTCATCAATTATTGTGAGAGGGGTGTTGAAGTCGCAAACTATAATTGTGTACTTGTCTATTTCTCCTCTCAATTCTATCTGTGTTGATGTCACATATTTTGTAGCTCTGTTGTTTAGTGTATACATTATCAGTATGTAATGCCCCATCTGTCTCTGGTAATCTTGCTTGCTCTGATATAGGCACTAGTACTTTCTTTTGATTAATTTTTCATGATATATCTTTTTTCATCCTTTTACTTTCAGCCAACCTACATGATTATACATGAAGTGAGTTTCTTATAGACAGCATGTAGTTAGGCGAAGTTTTTAAAATCCACTTCCCCAAACTCTGTCTTTTAACTGGTATATTTATTTATATTCATGAATTTGTTGATATGTTATGTTATTGATATGTCTGTTATTTTACTTGTTTACTGTTTGTTCTATTTTTTTCCCAATTTGCTGTGGGTTCCATGAACAAATTTTAGGATCTCACTTTGAATTATCATGGTATTTTTAAGTGTATTTCTTTGTAAAGCTTTTTTAGTGGTGGCTCTGGACACTACATTATACATACATAATTTATCATAGTCTACAGTCTACTTTACTAGTTTGACATAAGTACAGAAGCCTTATCTTTTTTATGTCCCTTCTTCTTCTCCATCTAAAATATAATTGTCTTAAATATTTCCTATTCAGCTAACACCATAGAAGTTGGGACACCGACCTCCCTCACAGTCGAAAACCTACATATAACTTAAGTCAGCACTCTACATACGTGGATTCCCAACCATGGACTGAAAAGGCAGTTGACCCTTGAACAACATGAGTTTGAACTGCACGGGGTTGACTTATACATGGATCTTCATGTAAAGAACTCATGGGAAAAGGAAAATGTACTGTATTTACCCATGTCTTAACACTTTCTGCTGTAATTACTTCCTTCCTGATTTTCAAAATTTTACTCTTTCTGTTTAAAGAACATCCTTCAGGCATTCTTTCAGGATAGATCTAATGCAGCCAAATAATCATTGTGTTCCTTCATTTAAGGAATGTCTTGATTTCCCCTTCATTCCTGAAGGATATTTATACTGAGTATAGAATTCAGGTTGACAGTTCTTTTCTTTCAGCACTTGAAAACTGTGCTACTTCTTTCTGGCCTCCATGTTTTCTGAGTAGAAATCTGCTGTCACTCAGTCTGTTTTTCCCCAATAGGTGCCATTTCTTTTTCACTACTCTCAAGTATGTTTCTGGTCTTTAGTTTTCAGAAGTTTGACTACGATATGTTTGGTCTAAATTTCTTTGGGTATCCTGTTTGGAGTTTACTCAGCCTCTTGATTTTTTTTTTTTTAATATCTTTTGCCAAATTTGTAAAGTTTTCAACCATTGGTTTTCCAAGTCACCATTTTTCTCCTGTCCCTGAAACACTCATGTCACAAATGTTAGATCTTTTGTTATATTTATACTTGTCCCTGAGAATCTACTTTTTTTTTCAGCCTTTTTTCTGTTTTGGGGGCTGGGTGATTTCTATTGTTCTCTCTTCAGTTCAAGTTCAATGATTCCTTTCTCAGTCACCGCCATTTTGCTGTTAAGTCCATCCATTGAGGGTTTTTAAATTTTGGTTATTGTATTTTTCACTTCTAAAATTTCCATTTGGTTCTTTATATCTTCTATTCCTTTGCTGGGACTTCCTTCCTTCCTTCCTTTCTTTTAGAAACAGTTTTATGATGGCTGCTTTAAAAGCTCTGTCAGATAATTTCAACATCTTTGTCATCTCAGAGTTGGTATCTATTGATTATATTTTCCCTTCAAGTTTTTCCTGGTTCTTGGTGTAGTGTGTGATTTTTAATGAAAACCTGGACATTTTTGGTATAATGTTGTGAGACTTTGGCTCTTATGTAACCGTTTGGCGTCATCTGATACTATCTAGCAGGACTAGACCTTGGTTACATTTGTTACTGCCAGGTGGGAGTAGAAGTCCATTTCCCCACTCAGCTGCCTCGGACACTTGAAGGAGGGAGGACACTGTGTTCCTGCTGGACGAGGCTGAAAGCTCCAGTTCCCTACTAATGTGTATTCATACAACCCCGGTTGGTCCTTCTCTCTCTATGGCCTCTACTGACACTTTGGAGACCTCATGACCACTCAGCAGGATCAAGTCCCAGCTCCCCGCCAGAGTACCTCATTACAGCTGGTGAGAGTGGAAGGCTGGACTCATGATTCGGCATTGCTGCTTGGGATGGGGTTCAGGGTACAGTGTTTTCTGTGCTGTTTGGCTGGAGTTGTGCAGTTATTAACTACAAGTTTCTGTCTGGCTAGAAAGACAGACAGTTTCCCTGGTCCTTTGGCTGCGTGTAGAAGGTTTCTGTTGGGGCTTTTCTTGTCTTTGCTTGTTGGCGTTCTGGGTAGCCAGCTTCTTTAGCCCCATATGTGGGACAGATGAGGCAAAAAGAAAACCCAAGGGAACTCACCACCATGTCTTTCCTCAGGTCCTGAGTTCTGTTCTGTAGCCTTTCTCCTCTCTATCTTTCAGAGTCTTCTTATGCTATCTTTTATGTAATGCCCAGGGTTATGGTTGTACTTAGAATAGGGAAAGGTGCATGTACTCCATCTTTCCAGAAGCAGAAGTCTCCCAATAACAGTTTAACAAATGGAGATAATCTGGGAGGGGTTGGACTTGGTCTCTGCTTAATAAGTGATGTGTATAAAAATAAACAACATTCTGTGTCCCTTCCCTCAAAGAAATTACATTCTGGTGAGAAAAAATTAATTCTGCAGTAAGTCCCTAAACACTTTCATCTGGAGGTATCTTGAATCAAGAGGGAAACAGTAAGGACAAGATATTGAAGACAAGATCTGTCAGTTGTATCTTTGACCTCCATAGCTACCGCCTGGTAATTTCTCACACTGTGAGTCCCATCCTGAGGAAGACTCCAGATTCACTCAGTTCTTTGGTTCTGCTACACCCAGGGGGACCTCAGTTTGGAGGTGAACGACAAGAGGAAGAACCACAAACAGGTGATCAATCTTCCAGCAAGAATGGTAGCAATGAAATTTCATTCTTCTATGGAGGAACTAAATAGAAAGTGTCTAGTATCGAGCCCTAGGAGTCACGGGTTCCTGCTAGCTGGGATGGAACCATATCAGCCATGAAGAACCACCTGCTGTTGGATATTGTTTCTATTTGTATAACTTCAGAATCTTGCACATTGGTTTCCTCAAAGAGTTCATGATACACTTGATCCCTTGTAATAAGTCTCTCATTTGTTTAAACTAACCAAGTAGATTGTTTTGAGAAATTAAGAATACCAACTGCATCAACTTGGCTGGTTGAAAGAGAATGGGAAAAAATACACTTGTAACTTGTAATTTTGCAATGCATGGATCCTGAATGAGCTAAAACCCAAAGAAAAAAAGGAGTACCTTTCAACTCAGTCACGTACCTGTTCTTGAGGTGGTGACCTGAATTCCTTTGTCTTCCTGGCTGTGAGTGCAGCCGACATGTTTAAGGCTTGCATAACTTCATTGTATCGGAAGCGCTGATTGTCTTGGAGCTTAGCTACAAAGTCATCTGAGAAGGCCACAATGGCTTCTATCCGGTGCCGGATCTGGCAGTCACAGAGGTATTGAAGTAATAGGCACATCTAAAGGGATAATTAAAGGGACACCAAACTGAATTTCTGAATCTTTAAACTGTTAATGGATAGCAAATCAAAATCAGTGGCAGAGATCCCTAGAGGCCACCTCTTCTCCAGTATGAACAGAATCCTGGTTTTGCGCAGGAGGCCCCAGGAAATGCAACAGAATTTGGGCCAAAATGGCACATGAATGTCCGTTTGGAGGACGCTCACTGTCCCAGCCTCCTCTGTAGCTTTAGGTGTTATACGGCCAATGAGATATATAAGGAGAAGTTTGCCAGAAGTCTTCTGGGAATGATTTTTCCATCATTAATAACAGACTAGAACACCCTCTTCTCAAAATTAATGTTACTGAGTCATGACACAATTACTGGAAGAAGATGTGGTAACACACCTTTTAGGATGAAAACCATAAACTGGGAGTCACAGAAGGATATTAAGGTCTGGGTTTTTGATGACATCACTGAGCTACTATACCAGTTTTAGAACTGTCTACCTCCAGACTTTGCATGTAAGTTAATCAAGTGTTTTTACTGCTTATTCGCTAAGTGACTGCTCAGAATTGTCCTACCAGAAGCCCAAAAGATTTTTAACTGATACAGTAACTTGGTGGAAACATGCCTACCAGAGGATGCTCTGCCCAAGTTTAGTAAAACATTTAAATACCCTTACTACTAATTGTGATATGTATACAAGGCAGTGTTTAAAAGGACTTTCAAACCCTGTATATCACCATCTACCAAAGAGCCATTTCTGTCAATGCCAGCTCTAACGTAGCCTGAGTGTCAGTTCCCCTCCCTCTGTCTCCTTTGCCCCACCCTAGTGTAAGCACTGTCCCCTTGGGTCTGGGACCATGTGAGTCTCCCAACTCAGGGGCCCTGGACCACCTCTCCTTTCTTCTTGTCTGTTTTCCTCATAGCAGCTACACTGAGATGTTCAGAATAAAATCCTCCTGTTAATATTCTTCAGTGGTTTCAACTGTACTAAGACTAAAATTCAAAATCCATCACACATCTGGTTTTAGCAAAGGGCTCGATTGTATGTGACATGGCCTCTGCCTGTCTCTCTCTCTCTCTCTCTCCAGCTCATTCAGCTGCTGCCACGTGGTCTTTTCCTGCTTCAGAACCCTCAGTGCCACATGCTGTGTGCAGAGTTCCCACAACACTCTTCTTACTTCTCCACACCACTGAACGCCAGCTCATCAGTGACCTCAACTTAGAGAGGGTCCCGTTCACCTTTCTCACAGCAATCCAGTTGCAATGTTTTTTCTTCTAGTAATCCATTCTATTCGTTCAGATCGTTTAACATAAGTATCAATGAGACATTTTATAAGAAATTCATCAATAAGTGTGTATTTCCCCCAGGGACTATAAGCTCCCCGAAGGCAGGGCCCACACCTGTTCCCTCCCCCAGCACCGAGTGCCAGGCTCTAAGGAAGACTTGACTGAGGAACGGAGAGCAGAGCAGTGTGCCATTGATAATATTAGTATACATCCAAGTGACTCAAATGGACCAAAGGGGCTAAAGAAAGGGTGCTCAGACATCGTGATCACAAAGACAGGCCATGCCTTCTGTTCCTCAGAAACACAGGCAGGAGGTGGAAGTGACATCTGTGAGACGGGTGCTGCCACAGGTGAGCAAGTGCCCAAGGTTGGTGAGAGTGCAAGGGGGTAGGAAAGGGTGTGGAATGTCTGCATTTCACACATTTCAACAAAATGCAGTGAGATACATGTGCAGAAACAAGAGGAGACATGCAGGAAATGGCTGATGATTCAGTGGGAGAACAAGAGCTGGCAGGACAGAAGCTCATATCCTACGCTCCTTTCAGATAGACAAACACACAAATATACACATGTGCAAATATACACATACACACATAAACACACTATACACACACTGACAAAACTGTACATACAAATACAGATATGCACACATATACTCACCTACACATACATGCAAACATACGCAAATATGCACATGCACATATACACACATACACATAAATATGCATATGTGTACATACACACAACCATACGTACACACAAATATACATATATACACGTACACACAGAGAAACAAACAGTGATGACAGGCCACACTTGTAGACATGTGTGACAGACAAACCTATACTTGCCCAAGGAAACTACCTCGACAAATAAACTAAATTTATCTTTGACTAACTAATGTCAATTGACTCCATGAGAAAATTTATTAATTCCATTCCAAATGTAAGGAAATTCGATTGGTGGGTCCCAGAACACAACAAGACGACGGCTAATTTTATGGAAACTACCATTCTACAGGAACACACAGACCAGTTTCAGGGCCGTGGCCCTAGGAGATCCTGAGATTCCCTCCCTTCTCCCTCTGCCCACCTGGGGCCCTTCCGCTGCTCACCTGTAGCTTCACAGGCTCCGGCAGCTTCATCTGCAGCAGCCCCTCAGCTGCATCCCCGCGTGAGCCCTCGGGCCTGGCGTCGTCTACGCGGGGCTCCCTGGGCGGTGCCTGGCGCTCCTCTTCCGGGACGGCCTCGGTGAACACCCGGGGCTCAATCAACTGCAGGATGTGCTTGAGGTCCTCGCTGTGGAAGACGCCCATGATGAGCAGTGTGTAGAAGAGCTTGATGAGCGGCACGAAGAGGAACTCGGTGGTGCCCCCGACCGGGTCCCGCGCGCGCAGGCCACCCTCCCGCACCGCCTCGGTCAGCATCTGCAAGGTCTTGGCCTTGAGTGTGTCCAGCGGGAACTCGGGGCTGTCCTGGTAGCAGTCGTGATTGACGCGCACAAAGCTGGGCGAGGAGAAGCGCATGCGCGGCCGCAGCGAGGTGCTGAGGCCGATGCCCGGGAGCCCGTGCTCCTTGTGCTCGTCCGGGAAGAGCGTGATGCTCTTGGTCTCCTCGGTCATGGGCACGATGAACTCGCTGTTCATCATGAGCCGGGCAGTGGCGTAGGCGCTCAGATGGATGTCTATGAGCAGGTCGTAGTAGCCGGTGCGCAGCAGACCAGGCATGTACTTGCTCTCGATGGCGTAGAGCAGCTGCGGCTCATCCACGTGGCTGCACAGCGCATGCGCCACGCGGTGGTTGCCCAGGGCGCACACGGCCGAGTACAGCCGCAGGGTGTGGTAATGGAACTGCAGCAGCTCCTCCTGCTCCGTCAGCTCCAGGATATCCACAGACCTGCGGGCGGGGCAGGGAGAGAGCGGTTAGAAGTCCACGAGCACGGGGGAAAGCAAAAGCTCGTGGAAACAGCTCTGTCTTTTTGCACGTGCCCTTTCCATGACATGTTTAATGGTAGCATAGGTTATTTAAAAATCAGTTCTAGATGTTCTACAGTTTTTCTTCTGTATAGAATTTTGTGTTGAAAATTTCCACCACTCAAGCTTGGACTCCACTCATCTTTCAGCCTAGGTTCTAGGCACCTCTTTCAGATATTTGGGTCTCAGTCTGATGCGGGGGACTCCCCTCCTTTCAGAATGCAAGCACTCCTTGGAAAATCCTGACTCCTTTCCACCTTGGCTAACTAGGTTCGAGACGCCAGGAAACTTTGCCTTGGATTCAGGAGTCTGTGCCCTTGTCTCTGACCTGTGACTAGCTAGCCACGTAACCTATTAGGAGATGACAGAGAGCTCATTTCTCCCTCATCATTTACCGTCTACCATCCCTCACAGGCATACACATATGCCAGTGTCACCCAGGTTTCCACCAGGTAAGTGCAACCCATGAAGCACCCACTGCAGTGACATTTTCACTTAAGAAAGTTTTGCTGGGAATCTGTGTTTCCACCAGCCTGCTGCCCAGTTCGGGCCATTTTGCTTCTGCTACATATCATGACCATTTATCACATACAACCTTAAAAATATGGCCAGAATATGCCTAAGTAAGGTCTTTCATATTAGAATAGAGTCCATTTTAAGAGCACATTCTTTGTATCAAATTCCTTTACATGTGCTAATTTTTCTAAACAATTTAAATTATATAGATTGTTCATGGGTGACACTGTAGCATTAAAAGTAGAAACGTGATATATTCATAATCAAGGGAATCTCATTCATCTAGAAAGGTGTCCTTGGTGAAACTGGAATAAACGCTCCTCAGAACAGGGGTTATTATATATGTGTTTATTAATATTCATCCAGCACCCAGCCTAGTACACAGTAGGTACTGGATAATTATTGGTGATTATCTATCGTTAAGCTTTGTCACTATCCTAGGTACTCCATTATCCTGCTCATGGCTAACCACTGTATGCTTTGCAGGTCATAGGCACTGTATGAAAAGCCATGGTGGTTTCATGGTGCAGAATCTGTCCAGACCCCACCTCTCAACTCTCCAGATCAAAAGCTTCCTGCATTAGAAACCCACCTCGTGCAGCACCTGGCCTTCCAGGAAACCATACAACTACTGGGCCCCACTGCCAGCACCTAATTCTTGGAAAGGGGTAACTGAGCAGCCCCCTCCCTCAAAGTGGAACAATGACTTCCAGGTTTTAATCAAGCCTTTCAGTCTCCCAGGGAGTATAGGACTGCACCCCTCAGCCAGAATGATAGTCAGATACACAAATGTGTTCACTGTAGCAATGCGGAATATCTGTGTTCTAAGTTCTCACCGGAGAACATACTTAGTCTACAGTCTCACGTCAGAATCAACGTACAAGGACTTCACAGTCTACATTGTTGCTGCCACCCCCAATCCACCCCCACCCCATAATTCACTTGATGATACCATGTTCTTTCCTCTCTCCCTACTAGACTAGTCCTTTAAGTAAGGGTCACGTCTGCTTTGTTCACCATTTTGTATTCAGTGCCAGGAATACCGGGGACACTAGTACCTGTTTGTGGAATGGATGAATGAGAGAATTCTAAAGGGTTTGTAGTCTACATCTTATAACTTTGCACTCGGGTCAAGGCAAACCAACGCACATACCTCAAGTAATGTAGTGTGTTTTCCCACACCAATCCCTTGGAGTAATATTCATACTTTAACAAACCATGGCTTTAGCAGGAGGGCAACAAAAGAAATAATTCTTTTGTTGGAAGGATGATGCCAATATATAATCCAGCAGCTCCTTAGCACATGCTGTGGGTTACACTGCTGTCAGTAAATAATCTGACCCCCTCTTCCCAGCATATGGGGCAAACTTATCTGCCCTACTTACTTTGGGTTAGACTGTATGACTGGCTTTGGACAATCAAATCTAAGTGGAAATAACATCTACCACAAGTAAAAAGAAACTCTTAGCCTGAAGTGTCAGCCCTCCTGGACATGTGCCCTTGGCCCTGGAGACTCTATGTCCCAGATCAGGGCTGCCCGGTGACTGGGGTCTTAGGGTAAGAAGGCATGTGTGCCATACCCGCAGTCCATTCCCAGCCTGGGACAGAACTGCAGGGGACCCAGGACCTCCTGGAAGATGAGCAAGAAATGTTTGTTTGCAGCCAGTAAGATTTTGGGGTTGTTATTGCAGTAAAAGCTGACTACTACAACTCATTATATTCTTTAATAGTCCCCAGTGGAGACATTTTTTTGATGACGCAATATCATTCTTCTATTCATCCAATACTATGGGGTGTATATTAAGTATTAAGTACTGTGCACTGGTCATATGAGGTGGACAATAGATATGATTCCTGCCTGAAGGAAGCTTATTGTCCAGTTGAGGAGGGAAACCACCAAACAAACAAGTAAATTAAATTATATACCATGATATGTGCAATGAAAACAGAGGACTGACATATCTAGCACCATCCCAAATTTTTAAATATTATTTGCCATGTTATTGGGACGGGGAAAGATTCTACTCACCTACGAGTTGGCACTTCCCATTTGGAATCTGAATTTTGAAACTCATCAGATTGTTCTTTGGCTTCTAGGAAGAGTGACACCAATATGGGACCTGGCGTTACCAGCCACACAGATGGTGTAGTATGAGTGACTGTCACCAGTCGTACCCTAGCTTTGTTATTCTCCTATCCTTACCTTCTCTGTAACCTGATTCCAATGACACATTTTTATGCATTTGTATTTTATATATTTTGGGAACCTGACTTAAATTATTTCTGGTCTATAGAAAGAATTTAAATGATCCATTCATTTGTCACAGGTAATTAATATAAATTATAAATTACTATGACAGGAGCATATGCTGGGATTCTGATTTTGGCACGCTGACATACATTATAATCTTAAAATTCCCTGTTTGAAAAGAGAAAATACTTCCCCTCACAAAGCAAAATTCCTTCCTAAATGTTATGTTTCTATTGGCTGTTGAGTAACTTTTTCAAAACACCATCAGATGCAAATTTCCAATAAAACTTTTCTCACATAAAATAAGAAGTATGAAATTATAATAAAATCCAATCACCTAAAGAGAATATTACAAATGATATATCTTTCTAATTATTTCACTTAAAATGTATAAATATTTAATACGCAAAAAATTCACTTGCCTAGATTAATTTTTCTTTGGGTTTCTTTTAAAATGTCTTTGATATACAATTTACATATTTAAAATATGTAATTCCCTGGTTTTAGTATAGTAATGGATTTGTGCAACCAGATCCATAATCTACATTTTGAACATTTTCATCACCTTAAAGGAAACCCAGTACCCATTAGCAGTCACTCCTCAGGCCCACCAGCTCTAAGAAACCACTAATCTACTGCTGTCTCTAAAGATTTGCTTATTAGGAGCTTTTCATGTAAATGATAGTCTTGGTGAATGGTCCCTTAAACATAACATGTTTTTAAGGGTCATCCATTTTGTAGCATGTATCAGTACTCCATTCCTTTTTATTTCAAAGGACATTGCGTGGATAGGCCACGCTTCATTTATCCATGGTTGGTAGACATTTGGGTTGTTCCCACTTTTTGGCTACTGTGAATAATACTGCTATGAACATTCGTATACAGGTTTTTGTGTGGGCATGTTTTCCTTCTCTCGGGTAGATACCTAGGAGTGGGACTGATGGGTCCTATGGCAACTCTATATTTAACTTTTTGAGGAACTGACAAACTGTTTTCCAAGGCACACATTAAATTTTAAAGGTACTAAAATTTTTAAAAAGCCAAGCATGTCTAAATATGCAAAACTGAACAAAGGTTCTACAACCATTTTAAGATTAAAGGCTTACAATACAAGGACAGCAAATCTATTCGTTTTTGCATTGTTTTCATGCAATGTTTTCACTCAGTTTGTGACTGAACTTTTTAATGATATTTTGGGATGGAAATCTTGCTCCAAAACTAACTTCTTTTTGAAAATGAGGACACTAAAATGAAATCTCTGCACTCTAATTGGCCATGCCATGGAAAAACTGAAATCCAAAAAGCCACCTCTGGGCACTGACTATACTTTATGTTACTACTATTACTAACTAAAATGCAGGTCAGCTTGATTCCAAAGCTCTCACCCTATTTTCACAATCGTCTCTCATTAATGTCTCTTAGTCTCAGTGTTTTACTTCTGTCAAATGAATGGCTGAACTGATTCCTATGACTCCATCTCTAACCTCTTGCAGCCTATGATACTGTGTTAGTCTGCTAAGCTGTAAGTCAGACTGCAGGTGTACCTGCCTGAGTTTTTACTTGCTGTTGTTATAAGGAAAACAAGAGAGCTGAAAGAAGCAATGCACTATCATATCACCTCCTCAACCAAAGTATAATCATTTTGTTTCGGGAACAAAGTGGTTGAGAAATAGATTCAAACTTGGAATAGGCAAAGTAATGCCTCCGCTGCTGTAAGAAATGAGATATTTTTAAACCTCACTTTGTGTCCCCACCCACCCCCGAGCCCCTGGGGAGTGGTGTAGTTTGAGGTGTCACGCATTTGCGTGGGCAGACCTGTTCTCCTCCGGGATGTGCAGGGACATGAACTGCAGGGGCTCCACGCACTGCACCAGCCAGCCCTGGCGCTCGCTGACCCGGGACACGTCCACCTTCAGGAACTGGTTGGGCATCCTGCTCCACAGGACGTGTGACAGGAACTGCACGTGGAGACGCGGAGGACACTGAGGCACCGGGTTTCTGTGCTCACTCTTGAATAACCCCGCGGAGAGAGGCATCACGTTCTGGGGGGATGGGGAAGTGGAAGCAGAAGTCATTTGTGAGACTCCCCAGGAGTAACAATGACCAGCATTCCGCACAGGAAAGCGATAAGGAAAGTAAGATACACTACAGGTCGAGCGCAGTCAATACAGGAAATAACAAAAAATTGGGTTGAAGAGCTCCTGAGAGCACCAGCGGAGAAAATATGATGAGAGAAAATACCTAGAATTTCAGGGCAGGCCCAGGTGCAGGGGTGTTTGTTTCCCATATACTCTCTGGCACACTGAGAATAAAGTGCAACCAAGTATAACCACACATCCTTCATGATTATTTACCAAGCTGGGCCCTCAGAGCTATCTGGCAAGTCTGTAGCTACTTCCTGAAAGAGAGGTCATATCCATTTCTCTCTCTCTCTCTCTCTCTCTCTCTCTCTCTCTCTCTCTCTCTCTCTCTCTCTCTCTCCTTTGTCACCCACCTCGTCCTTAAGCCACACACTCACTCACTGTCAGACTTGTCAGATGTCAGTAACGAGTGGTATACCAGAGACAGCTCAACAGATAAACCTGACTATCAAACAAGAACGCAGAATTAACCAGGCATTAACTAACACAATTTATTTCTCCCCCACCTTCCTCTGCCACCAATAAATATCTTCAGCCATCCTACTTCCTTCAGTCTGGTCTCAAGGAGAGAGAGGTCTCTACTCTGCCAAAACTTACTCAACCATTTAAGATCAGAATACCACCTCTGCCTGCCTATTCCGGACGGCAGTATAAAAACCATGATCTCATCTTCCTGCCTGACCTTCAGCTTCTCCCTGTGTTCTTCAGATGGCCTCAGCCTCGAGCTGCCTTCCTCTTCTCTTCTGTGAATGGGGTGGGGGAAAGCCAGGCCATTTTAGGGACTGACAACAAAATAGACAAAATGGCCTCATACAGCTTTCACTTTTTTTTTTTTTTTTTTTTTATTGGAGACATAAACACAATCAGTAAGAAAATTAAATAATATGTTAGAAAAGAGATCAAGGGGAACCAAAGAACAGGGTGAGAAAACCAGAATGCAGGGCTGCAATAATAAGAGGGTGGTCAGAATGGGTATCGCTGAGAAGATGAATTAAGGAAAAAAGAACCACGTGGATAAGCGGGGCAAGATATTCCACCAGAGGGAACAGTCGGTGCATAGGACCCATGGAGGAAGTTTGCCTGCCGAGTTTCAGGAGGAGCTGGAGGCCCACGTGCAGTATGGAGTGAAGGAGGGGAGGGCAGTGGGAGATGGAGTCAGAGGGTCAGGATGTCAGGTTCTCTAGGATATGAGAACTGATGTGAGACCTCTAATTTTCACTCTGAGGGAAACAGGGTTGCTAGGGTTTAGAGCAGTAGAATGACATGATCTGATTTATATTTGAAAGCAGGGACAATCACTCAGATTGTTGTATGATAAACATATAAGCAAGGATGAATTATGGAAACCCCATTAGGAGGCCACTCAGGTAACCCAGATGAGGAAGGATGGTGATGGGGAGCAGTGTGGTGATCAGCAGGAGTGATGGGGGCAGTCAGAAGGCAGAGGATTTGCCGGCAAATGGAACCAGGATGCAGAATGTAAAGGAAGGAAGTCAAGGACGACTCAAGGTCCTGGGCCTGAGCAGCCCGATCTGCTATTAAATGACATGAGACTGTAGACCCTCAGGAGGAGGGGCTAGTGGCAGTGAGCAGTCCTGTTTCGAACACAATCAACTGGCCATTCCTAAAAAACACCCAAATGGAACGTCAAATGGACCGATATACAAATCAGAGTTCTGAGAGACTTTGTCAAAATAAAAAACAAAACAAAAACTTGCTACCTCCTTTCTTACACTTTCAATCTTGAATTCACCAGAATATGGATTTCTTTTTCCATCATTTTGCAGAAATTCTTCCGGCAAGGTCCCTAAAGCCCTTTTGATTAACATAGTGGGTTCTTTCAGTCCCTATTGCATCGGCCTTTCTGTGGCAGCTGGGAACCTCATTTATAAAGGCAGAAGCTGATTTCACATGGTTTAAGAACACGTCCAAGGTCACCGAGCCAGCCTGGTAACATTGTCTACTACATTCATCCTGATGTGCACTTGGCATTCAACGTTCACAACTGCAAAATTAATCCAGTTCCTTTTCCCAAACTGAAACTAGCTCTTCTGCTTGTGGTTGCATTAGCATCCCCTCGTTGTCCGCACTGAAAAAATTAAATTAATCCTTGATTCTTCATTCTCCTTCAGTACCTGAATACAATTCATCACCAAATCTCATGAATCCAATTCACTCTCAAATTCGACAAATTTGTCCTTTAAAACCCCTTCTCATTTATCATTGTCTCTCCATGACGAGCTTCATGGCTCTCCTCACCTCCTCCAGGGTAGAGCGCATCAGGCATCAGGGTGTTGACAGTGACTTGTCACCACCTGCTGTCATTCTCGTGAGACCAGATCTTTCTCCATCTTACCATCAACATATAAGCCTAATTTTACTGACAATTACATTTATGATGACCAAAGTCAAACCCTTTCTAATTAGTTATATTTCCCTAGTGATCTGAAAGAGATGATAGAATTTTCAAACATTGCTACCTTTGTTTTACAAAATGCTCTATTAGATGATTATTAGCAGTACTCATAAAATATTGAATTTATTGAACAAGAAGTAAACATTAGTTCCCTAATAGAAAATAACCCAAATATAATACCAAAAATGAGTCTTTCTTACCTTTATTCTTCCCAACTCAAACTGAAAAACATTGGGACTTGTAGCTTGTGCAAACACCGCAGGAAATAATTTGGTACTTGGCTCCACCTTAGAGAAACCAATGAATGTAATACTATTAGTCAAGGAAGGGGCAAAAAGAAAACATATTTCCTTCACAGCAACTAAGAAACACTTTACAGAAGGGGACGAGAGACTTCCTTTTTCTCCCACGGATACCGGATACCATCTCTCAATCATCATTGAAAGCATGTCATTTCATTACCATGTGAACATTCTGGAGGAGTGCACCGTTGACTCTGAAGGGCTTATGGCACAATTATTACGCGAACAAATGTGAAAATACACAATTAGCCCGTTTCTGTTTCCAATGTTTTCCAATTTACTTTTTGATCTTACAAAATGTGTTTTGCTCCAATGGGTAAATTGGTTTCCCTCCCCAGGAGCTGCGTGCCCCACAGACCAGTACCTGGTAGTAGGTGCTTAGTTCCTTGCCGTTGGCAGTGAATGTCAGCAGCCCGCCAGCAGCGTCCACCACGCAGCCGATCTCCAGCCCGTTGTTGTTGCGTCCTTGCCCGGGGCTCATGCTTTCGCCCGCACACACCATGTAGCAGTTGCTGCGTTTGATGCTGAATTTCAAAAAAATATTTTTCTCTTTGTACGACCACAGAGGCAATAGGAAGTATGGGTATCTTGCAAACTACACCTAAATTATGCTGCGCAAGCAACAAGCTCATGCTGTGATGGGAGAGGTGCGCATGGGCCCGAGTCTGTGACTCCGAGCAAAACTTCACTGACTTCAGTGGACATTCTGAATCAGGTCTTACACGTCCCTAAATTCACGCCGAAGGGAGACAGGTCAACAGGTTGGAACCAGGTAAGAACTGACCTGCACCTTCCCTCCAAAAACTCAAACCAAACTGGGCCTTTTTCTGAGGTTCAAAAAAGTTTATTTAATAATCATCCAAATTTGTAATTTTCCTTCTCATAAGTTGTTTTTTTTTTTCTTTTTAACCACTTGTTCTGAGTTGAGAAGCATTCACTTCCAAACATTACCAAAGTTCTTAGGCAAATTCTATGTGAGCCATCAGTGAGTCAATATATTTAAAAGTTGGCTAAAAATATGCCCCTTTGTGGACAATTCCCGGTGATCTGTTACGAGACAGACTCAGCTAGAATATGCACAAAACCAGCGGTATGAACAACAAACCCCACCACAGAGTCAACCTCACCAAGACCTTCACCAGAGATGGTAACAAAACTTAATCTATTTGTACTTTCTCTGCCACTTGACAGCAAATATATTAATGAGACCAGCAAAAAAAGGCCAAAATCAGGCAAAGAACAAGGTTGAGATATAGTCAGTTTCAGAATAATCAAAATTGGCTGTGTGTCTTTACACCACTTATGTACTATTCAACAACCCTTCCCTAGACTCCATTCATACACTAAAAATCATCCATCATGTAGCCCATCTCTATACTGAGTGATTTCCTTACATGGTCACCTTCTCTGAAAATCAAATGTATCCCCAAGAAGATTCCTGGAAACAGGTGGTTTGGGGCTCCCATACTGACGTGAAGCGTTCTTCATTGGAGATTTTTGCCAGCCCACTCTCTCAAGGACTAAGTTCAAGTGTTTCAAGCATTAAAACCTGAAGGTGGGAGAGTGAGCTTCCAGTCACCAAAAATGAGGTGCAGGTATAAAAGAAGAGCAACGTATGAAGGACTGACTACTTCTACGAGACCTGTCACAGCAGATCAGAGAGGACGCATGGGCACAAAAGGTAGATGCAAATGGTCAGATCTTCTCTTGTCTAATTCTGCAAGGAAGATGGCCTTCTTCACTTTTTTGAAGGTTTGGTTTGAGTTTGGTTTGTTTTACAAATGGAAAAGGATGGCACAGAAAGTGTAACTGACTTACCCAAAGCCACACAGCGAGTCAATGGCCAAGCTGAGGAAAGAACCCACTGCTCCTCAGTCCAAGTTCAAATGCGTCCACCTGGTCTAAACCACTAGCCCCATCATGTCTTCCCATTGTCTTCCCACCACATAACCAGCTCCCAAGATACGTATCAGACCATACGCTACCTCCCTCACGTTCACCCATCCTAATCCCTCAAATGGAGGCTGAATATTGGTCACCCAAGTTGTTAGTCACATACAATGTCGCCGGAACAAGTATGTGATTATTACCCAAAAGGATTGCACTGCTCTTACTTTATCACGGTTTTCACTTCTAATATATTCAGATTCCTTACTCACTTGTATGAGCTACAAAAAGGACACTGACATTAAGGGTTTAATTATATTGTTCCTATAAATAAGAACATTATTGTGAGCATGAAATTCAAGAAAAAAAATCCCTAAGTTTATCAACATTTTTGTCAGATGTCATTCGTGTAAGAAATTGAAGAAAACCAACCTTTCGTGCACTTTTCCTTTTTCATCTCCTAGAGTCACGGTGACTGTACGAACTCTGTCCAGGTCAAAGCCTGTGTCGTATTGGTGGAAATCAGAGGTGATCCAGCCCACCCAGACGTTAGCAGGTTCTTGTCCAGGAAAGATTCTCACTGAGTAATAGTACTGTCAAGACAGCAAAATCAGGCATTGCAAAGTAAAAAACCAAACCTTTGATTTGCAATGTCTCTGAATTGTGGAAGAATGTATTTCTTTCTTTACAATCACTGGGTCCAATTAAAATGGTATGAACACCAAGGACTGACACTGCAAAATCCGTCTTAATGCAGAGATCCTGAATTAAATCGGAAATAGTGGGGAAAAGGGAAAAGACTCGATCTGAGCAAACATGTGAAATGATTTGAGGCTTTTTATACTCCCAAGTGTGTATGTATATATGTTGTGTGTACACACATAACACACATACCATATGTACGTGTAATATGTAGTATACTTATTAATAAAATTATCAACCATTAGGTAGTTAAGCTTCAAATTCTTCCAGTTTACACAGTATACTATCTATGCTAGAGTTTTGCACCTGTAACCCACTTTTGAATATGCTTTACCTTTCCCATCGCTAATATGCGACACTTTTATACCTTAATCACTTTGAAATAGCTCAGATCTAATATGTGAAAATCAAGTTCAAACATGGAGGGGGGCACTCTACAAGGAACAGAACTATCAATTCTTTTTCCCCACTTGGCATTTTAGGAGAAGTTGTTTTGAAATTTTTAAAAGGCAGACAGCAAAACTTGACCTCTAACAAAGTATGATAAATGATCTTCTTTCAGACATATCACTGAGATGAAGGAAATTCACTGTACTTGGAAAAATTAAGTCACAAATTCAATTTTGCCAAGAAACATATCAAAATCAGGATTAAGGAAGCCGTTAAGGACATTTTCCCTAAAATAGCTCTTGATTGCATAATACGCATCAGAGTACACATATATTTTTCAACTTTTCAGTCCCCAAAACACAAGCAAATAATTATTTTTGCAATAAGCTTGCCAACATGATAGATCAAACAGAACTACAGGGGTACCTCAGTTTTCGAATGTAATCCATTCCAGAAGACCGTTCGAGTTCTGAAACGATCGAAAACCGAGGCATGGTTTCCCCATAGAAAGTAAGGCAAAATGGATTAATCCCTTCCAGAGTTTTAAAATCAACCCATACAACTGCAAATTTAGCATGACTTTTACCATCTAATGATACCATAGATCCATAAAATTGACGGTGTTCGTAAACCGAAATGTTCGTCGACGGAGACGTTCAAAAATCGAGGCACCACTGTATTTGCCATGTAAAGCATAGTAAGTGACAAGGAGAAATCAGTGACAAGAGCTGCAACCGCCTACCGTGGACGTTTGCATCAAGTAGTCGTAGTCGTCCCGGTCATCTGCGAGGACGTCTTCAGTGAGCCTGGCAGAATGGCTTGCGCTGTAATCTGGCTTTGTTCTTCTAAGCAGAAATCTGAAATATATTACAGGACTAGGAATAAGCAACATTATAAATCCTTCAAACACGAACATACAATGAGTTTAGTAGAGTGGTTCTCAACCAGGGTGATTTTACTCCCCAGGAAATGTCTGGCAATATCTGGGCATATTTTGGGTTGTCACCCGGGGTGGGGGACTTCACTGGCATCTAGTGGGTGGAGGCCAGGGATGCTGCTAAACGTTTCATGTGCAGCGCAGACTCTCACAACAAATATTTACTTAACCCAGAGTGTCAATCATGCTGAGGTTGAGAAATTCAGAGTTAGTGCCAGAAAGAATGCTCGAATAAGTTGCCTTCTTGTATATATAAATACTATTTAGAGAAAATACCATTTAATTTTTAACTAACAATGTAAATATAGACATCTTGAAAACTAACTCTTGGGAAAAATACTTGCAAAGCATATGTCTGATAAGGGATTGATATCCAGAGTATATAAAGTAGTCCTACAACTCAACAACAAAAAAAGCAAATAACCCAATCCAAAAATGGGCAAAGAATTTGAAAAGATATTTCTCTAAAGATGATCAACAAATGACCACTAAGCATATGAAAAGATGCTCACTGTCACTAATTACCAAGGAACTACAAATCAAAACCGCTGTGCAATGTCACTTCACATGTGTTAGGATGCCTACTATTAAAACAACAGAAAGTAACAAGGGTTGACAAGGATATGAAGAAATTTGAACCCTTCTAGAGTGATGGTGAGTTTATAAAGTGGTGCAACCGCTGTGGAAAACAATATGAAAGTTACTCAAAAACTTAAGAATAGAGCTACCTATTAAGAATAGCAATCCCATTTCTGGGTATATATTCAAAATGGCTGAAAGTTGGGTCTCGAAAAGATATTTGTACACCCATGTTCATAACAGCACTATTCACAATAACCCAGAGGTGGATCAACCCAAACATCCATCAATGAATATATAAACAAAATGTGGTCTATCCACATAATAGAATATTGTTCAGACTTAAAAAGGAAGGACATTCTGACACACACTACAACATGGACAAACCCTGAAGACGTTACACTAAATGATACAAGTCAGTCACAAAAAGACAAATACTATGATTCCACTTAAAAGAGGTATTAGAGAACTCAAATTCATAGAAACAAAAAGTGGAATGGTGGTTACCAGGGGCTGGTGGGCATGTGGAAAGAAGAGTTGTTTAATTGGATACAGAGTTTCAGTTTTGCAAGATGAAAAAGTTCTGAAGATGGGTGCACAACGACGTGAACACACTTAATACACATCACACAGTACACGTCACTGTGCTGTACACTTTAAAATTTTAAGTAAACTTAGAAGTGATGAAGATAGTAGATTTTATGTTATGTGATTTTTTTTTTTTTTACCACAGTAAAAAATTGCATAAAAGTAACTATTGAGATAGATTATGTGTGTGGTAACAAATTAGATGGCAAACAGGTTGCTTTATTGTCCCCTGCAGAGACCTTTGGGCATAAAGAAGGACGAAGAGAAAGAAAAAAATGACATTGGGAAATCCCTTACCTCTACTGCAACCCTCCCCACATAACCACCACATATTTAAAATCATAGATCAGTGACCTTTGTTTCAGACGAGAGGGCTTTTCCTGAGCATAATCTTTGTGATTATTAAACTCTGGTTTCGTAGCTTCTTTGTCTTTGTCGGCTCGATCAGGCACCAGATGTCCATGAGCTGTCTTCATCAGAACCTCAAAGTCAGAATCTGCTTCATAATCTTCCAAATCGTTCTTGGGCCCAAAGAGGCCAGCGGCAGGCAGCCCTCCAGACGTCGTCTTGGAGAAGACCTCTGCACACTCAATCGGCATGCTCAGGCGGTAGAACATGATATCTGTGCTACTGTTCTGAGACCCAAAGGACTTTTGAGTGACCTTCAAACAAGGGCATGTGTCTACGGTGCCGTCTATTCTGGTCACCTGGCAAACGAAAAAGAAGCAACAGTTCAACTCTAATCATCACAGTCCATTCTCTGGACCTGAAGGTCACTAACGTGCATCACAGCTTTAAAACCCAAACATGGCCAAACGTGCCATGATCTTGTAAATGAGATGACTGAACACAGGGAGCACTGGGTTACAGATATACTCACAGTTCTGCTTCGAGCAAAGATGTTTGGGAAATTCATGCTATAATTATATACAGAGGGTGCCAAAAACATGTATACACATTTTAAGAAAGGAAAAAACTGTATTAAAATTGTAATACCCAATAGATACCGATAACAAAAGATGAATGCAAGTCATGTGTATACATTGTTTGGCAACCCTCTGTACATAATTATATGTACAGAATATACTGGTATATTCAGACTGAGACTAATTCTGTCTATATAAAAAGAAAGTCAATCATTATTAATCAGTCTAATCAGCTACTCATGAAGTATTTAAAATCAGAGGCTGATCCTGTGCTTAGATCCCACTACTGCGGAACACATCAGGGCTGCCATTTTAAGTAAGTAATGATAATTGTCCAAGTAGAACTCCTGTGTGTAAAGATATTCCATTCCTGGTTTCTGGCAATGGTCTGATATTTAAAAAAAAAAAAAAAAAAAAGCAAACCTCAATATGTTCATGGTTTGATGGAACTTGGAGAAATTGCGGAAGCCTCTTGCTTAGCCACATGGTAATGTCCCTGTTTGTATTGACGGCGAATGGCTCATAGCCCTCCTGTAAGCCACAGATGGTGAAATATTTCAAGGTGCTCACATCCTTTCCGAAGTTCAGCCTGCCCACTTGAGCCACCCCAAGGCTACAGACAGGTATGAAACCTACAAGAAAAGAAAATCAAAGTCATCAGCATCATTACTACAAGACCCTGTTAGGATAGAATTACCAAAGGGATTGCTCCAGAACTCTTATCGCTGTGAGATGTCACCCAAAGGTGAAGACCACAGTGGAATACAGAGAGAACTAACATAAAGTACTAACTATAAGGGTCAGAAGATCAATATTTGCTTTTAGCGTGATCATGTACCAAATGCAGCCCGTAGAGAAATTCTCCCTTCACTTTGCATTTCTTCTGTAAAATGAGATACCTATTAAGCAGCCCCCAGTTCTCCAGGATCTTAGGGTGTACAATCATAGAAGGAGATGCTCACCCCTCAGCCCCCCAGCTCAGGAGTGCACAAGGCTCTCTTCCAGAGAACGTGAGAAAGGGAAGTGCCAAAGCGTGTTGCTCCCCCATCTTGTTAATCAGCTTGAGAGATGCACAAACACCTCAGTCTGAACTATAGAATTCTTTACACATAACTCAAAGAAAAAGGATTGGAGGCAACATTTTAAGGTTTTCATCCACTAATAGCTGTTTTTGATCTTTGAAGGTAACTTTGCCTTTTTTTCCTGGGGTACACTAGATCTAAGCATGGAAAAATGTATACATAAATAATATTTGGACATAGGTGCTAAAATCCTACTGAAACTCCTCCATCTGTCTCTTCTCGGAACGTTACAACCCTTGTATATTAAGCAGGACAGTGCACATCTAACCTACATAATTAAGACATGAAATCAAAGACTAATTTAAAGGAAACAAGAAACTAAATCAAAAGCCGTAACAATGAGCAATAGGGGAAAAAACATAAAATATTGCATAAGCTAATCTAATGTGTGGCAGGGTTAGTAAATGTTTTCACTACTGAATAAAAGGGGAAACTATATTAATTCAGTTGTTTCTTTGAGATCTTTTGAGTCAGTTGTTTTTGGCAAGGGGATGAGATGGTATTTTTTTTGGTGGTGAGGGTTTATGTACTTTTCATTTTTTTCTATAATATTTTATACAAAAATGCAGTCAACATAATAAACAAGGTCAGTATTGGAATGCAAAATACAAGTTAAAGGACCTAACTTGTAGATAAAAAACAAACAAACAAACAAACAAACAAACAAAAAACAGTGGATCCTAAGAATAAGTTAACAATTTTCTACCATTATAATTCATATTTCTTTCCTTGTTGAAATTAGTGGAAATAAAAGTAATACATAACCCTCAAAATAGCACAAGATGATAGAAATTATACCCAATATTATACCCAATAATGTATAATGATTTCACCCAGTTTGTATTCATATACATATACATATATATATATATATACATATATACATATATATATATATATATATATATATATATATATATATATATATATATATATATATATATTCAAATAAATGATTGCATAATACTGCTACCGATCAGGAATATACATATTCAAATAAATGGTTGCACAATAGTGCTACTGACCAGGAAGAACATATCCAGCTGTGTTTAAGGAAGTGTGAATGTTTCTAGCTAAAATTTTTAAAGGCACAGCTGTGTCTGCAGCTGTAACAGCTCTTGAGGCAGTCACCAAGGAAAGTCATTTTAAATAATAGTCCCCCAAGAAAACAAAGAAAAGGATGGCAGAAATACAATAGATCTGAGAAAGCTTGAACTGCATTCCCACAAACTCGCAAATCTAATTTCCACTTGATATAGACTAGGGAATACCAAGATAGAAACATCTCAGGTGGTAAACAGTTATTTCTTTCTAGTCACTTTATCTATAAAAGCAGTTCCCACTCTATAAGGGAAGCTATCAGATACCTATAAATACCACGTTTCCCCGAAAATAACATCTAGCCGGACCACCAGCACTAATGCGTCTTTTGGAGCAAAAATTAATAAAAGACCCAGTCTTTTATTATAGTGAAATAAGATCAGGTCATAAGACCGGGTCTTACATTAATTTTTGCTACAAAAGACGCATTAGAGCTGATGGTCTGCCTAGGTCTTATTTTCGGGGAAACACGATATCTGCAGTGTAGATCTTTGGGTGTTTGTTATATTAATAACTGAACTCTTCTCTATGTTTGAAATACTTTCATTTAGGAAAGCAAGTAACTAGTGTTGTGCACAAAGATTAGTGTCCTAAACTGTTCACTATGGCTATGTTTACAATCACAAAATATTATTTGACAACAAATACATGTTTTGTAATAAGATGAAGTACTATTTAGTCTTTGAAAAACTGATTGTCAAAGGTTTATTAATGTATAGGAAAATATTCACTGTAAATATTTCAATAAGAAAGATACAACATGTGGCTTATTTTTAAAGATGGGAAAACTAAATGAAGAATGTTTTTACCAAAAAATTTCAGAATGGTGCGATCTATTTTTTTGTTCTCTCTTTTTATGTCTCTCAATTTAACAAATTGTCTTCAATGAATATGTATTTTATTATGAAAACAAGGGGTAACCTTTGTAAAAATAAAACATTAACTTAATAAAATGGGATATACCTACATTTTTCTCATATAGAGATGTGTAAAAGTGATGTGGTTATAAAATGCTCCAAGTGACATGTTCTTGAAGTTGTTGGAGTTCAAGTTCTCAGTGCTCGTGAGTGGTAAGTTCAAAACCAGAAATCTAGCTAATTTGACCTTTGGCAAGTTACTTAAATTCTCTAAGCTTTAATCCTTTCTTTTGTAACATCTACCCTATATATATGCTCACTAAATTAAGTTTAAAATGTGGGAAAACGGAAAGAGACACTAAATATCCACAATAAAAGAATGGTTAGTTATGATATGGACACAAGATTAAACATGTGCAGCCATTGAAAATATTTAGGACACACCAAGATTAAACTGTACAGAGAGAGAAAATTAATATGGCAAAACAGAAACAATTGGCTGTTCCAGGAAAACGACGTACAGGTATTCATTGCACGATTCTTACATTTTTCTGAAGGGCTGACATTTCTCAAAATACAAAATTTTTTAAAAAAAAAGAAAAAGTCTAAAGTTATTTTTAAAATTTTTTTATGCCTTGGGACAACATTTCTAAGATTCAATTTAAAAGATGGCAATAGAAAATTATTTTAACATCTCAACTCTTTAAATGAGAAAAATTCATCAGAAGTCAAGTTTCTTTCTAGATAGTGGGAATATATATATGTCATTTGTAACTATTTTCATTATTCTCCTTTATATTTTCCAAACATTCATAAGGTATTATTTTTATGATAAATAGATGCAATTTTTATTAGTTTATAGCAGTTATCCACCTGTAGATGGTATTTTTATTGCTTTATTATTTCAGTCCCCTTTAAAGGAATGTATTTATGAAAGTGCATCTCTAAGTAGAAATTAGCATATTTTTTCTCTTTTTAATTTAAATTAAGTAGAACCTAAAAAATTAAACCATATTCTGACTTCTGAAGATGCAGTTTTAATATGTGTTGTGATACTAAAACAGCCAATATTTCTGAACACTATAGTTAAAAATTAGCATATGCACTGCAGGAGCAACTTGATGGCAACAGCATCAGAGAAGACAGACAGTGGAGACAAACTATAGGTACAGCCCAGTCACCACATGGCAAGGGGCCAGGCTCGGTCACTTCCATTTGGCCAGGACTTGGTACAGTGCTCTGCAGATAAAGGTGCTGACAGAAGATGAAATTCCCAACACAGCGCCTAACAGGAGCTCATGTTCCCTGACCTGATGTTCACCCTAGTGAACACTAACGGCCGTTCACTGAGACCAGGAATCATCACTGTTTTCCAGACGAGAAAACAAATCTTAGCTTAAATCACTCACTCTCACAGTTAAGTGGCCAGAAAAAAAAAACCCAGGCCAGCCAGGGCTGTAAATAACCAGACAGTAGAGATTTCAGGTTTCATGGACCGCTTGGTCTCTGTTGGAACTGCTCAAGCACAAAAGCAGGCACAGTCTATAAACGAATGAGCATAGCTGTGTTCCAATAAAACTTTATTTATAAAAACAGGGGGCAGGCTGAATTCGGCCCTCAGGCCTTAGTTTGCCAACTCCTACTCTAAGCTACTTTCAATATTGTCTCCATATAGCATCAGGTTCCCCATTCAGCAAATATCCAATGAATACCCACCATGTTCCAAATACTGTTCTAGGCACTGGGGATACAGTGGTCAACCAAATCAAAAGGGGTCCCTGACTTTCTGGAACTTACCTCTGTGGAGGGAAGACAGAGAATAAGTAAATAAATAGTTACCAATGTATATAACATAATGTCAGGAAATGATCATTGCTTTCAAGATTGCCTGAATGTTTGTCATAAATTAAACTTGACAGCTTGATAAATGATACCACTCGAAACAATTGCTTCCTAGCAATACACGGTTATTGAGGTTCAATTGTCTATTAGCATGAAGTAGGCTGAACACACTAATGTGTCCACATAATAAAACAGATTTCCATAAACTCATGCACACACCCCGGCACAGGTGAAATTTTGGCCCTACCTTCCTGCCCTTCGCGTTCTCGATCTTCTATTTTTGTTACCTTAAATGATAGCCTGCAAATAATAAAGCTTGGTGACATCTAATGGAAGTTTAGATTAGTACATGAGTCCGGTTAGTTATTGGGCCTGAGTCAGACCCACCCTAACTCTCTGTAAATCTGTTAAGACAGTAACTACAACTATGGCTGAACCGCCTCCTCCGAGAGAAGACAGATGGCTTTAGCAATTTTGACTTGCTCTGTTCACCACCCTGTCTGCCCCAGAGCAGAGGGGTATGTGACGAACATGCACAGCCAACAAAAGAACTGGCAGCCACAGGAAGTGAGGATGTGCGGGCGTGATCCAGGCATGAGATCTGTGGTGGGAGCGAAAATGGAAAGAAGATCACATGCGTGCCAGGTTTTCCTAAGAACATATGGTGTCAGGCTATGATATTTCTGAAATACAGATGGGAATCCACATTTATGACCCAAACCAAATGGCCAAAAACAGATAAAAATTGCCAATATTATACTATCATGTAAACTTGAAGTATTTGGTCAGAAGACAAGGAAGCAGAGCACTTATCGGTGGCCTCCTAGGGGCCAGATGACACTAAGCACTTCCCCAGGGGCTGTTCTCAGCTCCCAAAGACCACCCACAGATGCCTGCCACATGGCTCTTCACACCACAGCAGTTTGCTCTGTCAAGTCCAGCAGCAGATTGAACCTCACACTTTGTAGCTATCTTCAGGAAGAGGCCAATCCTTCCCACGGGCTCATCGGATGAGGTCAGGCCCATATAGATAATCTCTATGCGATTAACTGAGAGCCAGCTGATTAGCAACTCGATCCCAAGAGCTGGGTCCCATCATATTCACAGGTTCTGCCCATATTCAGGACAAGAGGCTTACACCTGACCTTGTCCTCCAGGAGTGGGGCCCCTAGACGCCATCTGAGATTCTGCCTACCACAGTGGGCATGACCACCTCTCGTCCTAGGTTCCCTTCCAAGTCCTGATAACGAATGTCTATGGGTCCAACAGCGAGAAGAGGCAAGGAAGAATTCACAGAAGCTCACCAGGCACTTGCCCTGCACTGTGCCTGTATTGACATGACAGCCAAGGGGATCTTCTGAAAGTGAAGATTCAATTCATCTGTTTGTTTTACCCAGAGATACTCTGAAGAGGTTAAAAAAAAAAAGCCCAATAGAAGCATCCTAAAAGAGGAGTTGTCACATAGACAAAACAGCTCTAAACTCGGAAAGCTCTGCTGCGGTGCTGCAGATCAACAGTGGTCTTGACCTTGACCAGATAAAGTCCTGGTGCTTTGTGGGGAGCTGAGGGGGCAGCCTTGCTGTTCTACCAGAGGCCAGTGAATCTCAGCAGTTTGTTCTTTGTCCAGTTAACATCTGAGCTTTAAGGTCGTCCCTATTGGGGGAAGAGATCTGTAACTTTTTAGCAAAGCCCTTCCCACATCTTTATGAAAACCCTGTCCTTACCTGGAACTAACTGAATGGCCACATCTCCACCTGAACTTAACTGGATGACCCCATCTTTGAAAGACTTGTATGATTTTCTTTCTGATATGATCTAAAAACAGCTTATACTGACTGGTTAAGACATAATTTGAGCAAACTACAAAAAATAGAGACATCAACTAACGTTTAGCCATGTTTCTTACCAAGCTGACCAAATAGTGTGAGTATGTATACATGTGTGTACATATACATACATATGTAGATGTATATATTTAGATGTACATATTTTGTATATCAAATTTTTTTCCACCCATCTCACCACACAGTTCTTTTGATTGCTTTAATAGCTAATGTACATATGACTGAGTCGACTGTCTCTGTAACAATTAAAAGGAATTACAAAGATGAGGGAAAAAATGTCAAATAAAGCACAGTGCAGACATAAAGACAAGCTGGATATCAGAACAATTTGAAAATAGAGCAATTATGAAACTTTTTAGTACTTTAGTGACCATAGTATATTCCTGTGCTAAAGTATCTGCTGACCTAAAGCAATGGTTTTTCGTACTTGTTCCTTTGAGCCCTAGGTGTCCAAGGGTTTTCTCAGTGTTGATGGGTAAGTTACGGAGCTCATCTCAGGGCCTCCCATTAGTTATACCCAGAGATGTTCCATTGAGTTTCTTGTCATTTGGGAAGCTATGAAAGTTAATAGGGAGGGAAAGGAAAAATTCCACTCCCAAAAAGCACTTGTAAGTCACGGGTATGGATAAATTCTTTCCATGGCAGACAATTTAGAATCATGACTTACCACTATAAAGTTAATAGTTATGATCATGGCTCCAGAAAACTTATAACCTGCCTTAGAGACTGAAAGGATACTTCCCCAACTCCCCTCATGAGAGCCCAACAATATGGACCACACAATTTCCAGGCAATTCACCAGCATGCTATATTAACTCTACAACAGATGAATCCGTATAAGTTTCAAGTCATTTTTTAAATTTTAAAAGTTATTTGACATTATACTTGAAGTCAAAAAACAAAGTTGTTGGGCCAGCCCAGTGGCTCAGGCGGTTGGAGCTTCATGCTTCTAATGCCGAAGGCTGCCAGTTTGATTCCCACATGTGCTAGTGGGCTCTCACCCACAAGGTTGCCAGTTCAACTCCTCGACTCCCACAAGGGATGGTGGGCTGTGCCCCCTGCAACTAAGATTGAACACGGCACCTCGAGCTGAGCTCCCGCTGAGCTCCCGTTGGTTGGAGCACGTCCTCTCAACCACAAGGTTGCCGGTTCGACTCCCATAAGGGATGGTAGGCTGCGCCCCCTGAAACTAACAACAGCAACTGGGCCTGGAGCTGAGCTGCGCCCTCCACAGCTAAGATTAAAAGGACAACAACTTGACTTGGAAAAAGTCCTGGAAGTACACACTGTTCCCCGATAAAGTCCTGTTCCCGTTCCCCAATAAAATCTTTAAAAAAAAAAAAGTTGTTATGCGACTGTGCCACTCAGGCTCCCCGCCTCACTGCCATGGACATAGGCCTCTGTCACACTGCAGCACTGACATTTGTCATGAGCTTAAGTACTGTGGGCGGGTATTCTACCTGCTTAGCATCCTAACGTCATCTTGTGAATGCATGTCCTATAGATTAAACAAACAGGATTCACACAGGCATTTCAAGATTTTTACCCTCCAAAGAAGAAAAGCACAGCATGCAGACATTTTTAAATAGCAACCAATTAAAAAAATAAAATCCCCGGTTATAGCCATAGCACTGGCCAGTACAGAGAGGTAACTAAGAAGAAGTCCCCTGCCCCTGACATGCGAATGCTTCTAAAGACAATACCAGAGAAAGGGAGAAAAATGATGAGGATTAGAGTGCCAGTTTCACCACCCAGAGGTATAGGTGTACAAAATAGGAATCAAGTTATAAAAATACAAAATTCCTATTAATTTTGCAAACGTGTGTTTGGGAAATGATGGTCATACCTGCTCAGAAACTTGCTGAATGAATGAATGAATGAATGAATGAATGAATGAATGAAGAACTTAATGCAAATAATGAGCTGGCTAACTTTTGGAAGATCAGTGACAAGTTTATAGAATGTTAAAAGTACCAATTCAGGTGTAGCTTAAAATGTAAATATATATATATATATATATATTCAAAGAATAGGATACATCCAAAAGCCATTCTGGACAAAATCATTAGCTCCTTTTGAATGAGATATTCAAGTAGCATTTTATTAAAGGCTGTCTTTTTTCTAAGTTCTAGAGCAACCCTGTCCAACAGAATTTATGAGACGGTGTCAGTGTGCTGTACCTGTGCTGTCCAGTATGGGCAGCGCGAGCCAGAACTCAATACTGAGTGCTTAGGACGTAGCAAGTACCACTAAGAAGCTCAATGTTTCACTTTATTTAATTTAAATTAATGTAAATTAAAAAGCCCCATGTGGCCAGTGGCCACCTTACTGGAAGTGCAACTCTGAAGAACAACTGCCTTCTCATTTGCTTCACAACAGGCTTTCATCTCTCACAGTTCTGCCCCATGTCATCTCAGGGCCCACAGGAGAGGTGTCTGCTCTCTGCATGGTACTTCCATAGGACTTTCTTACTTTAGAACTTCTCCACTGTTCTGAAATGAAGCAAGTGTTGACTTCCTCTGGTATACTGTAATCTACAAATGATTTTCCTCACCTTTGTCATCTCATCATCCAGCATAGGGCCTGATACACGGAGGTTCTCATTACATTTTTATGAAACCAATTAACAGAAAGAAGTGAAAAGCAGCTGAATAAACAGGGGAATTCCAAATGAAAATGTAACATTTGTGGAAAGTGAACCTTTTGCCTGCCATTTATTTTCTTATTCACACTCGTAAAAGCCATTTCTGCCTTATTGAAAGTCTAGCTAAGTAGTACAGATAGCACTTCTGCTAAAGTAATTTCAAGTGCGTCTGATCCAATAAGCCATGTGGGGCACCATGTGACTTCAGGCTGTAGCTCACCTGCGCTGGCCCTCAAACCAAAATGGCGGATATGCAGCATCAGAACAAAGAGCCTCATGGTGCCAACAACCTGAACACTCACCATCACCAGTGTCAAAGTCCTTGAAAGCCAGTTCTGAACCTGAATCATCAAGAAGGATTTCTCCGTTCAGTGTGAACATCATGGTGTGTTCTGTCATGTCGACCATACACCCCACAACATCGCCGGCTTGCCAAGAGCGCCCAAAGTGCTCACTACCCTGGTGCCAGCGCTGGGCCTAGGACAGAAGAGTCATTTGTCACCACAAAAGCCAGGACAACAGCACCCCCAGCCACCACCACCTTCAGGACCCCGAGCCTGCACATCTGTCCCCTGCAAGACCCTCCGAGACAGGGAGTGTCTGGGATTTCTAAGTCCCTATTAACATGATATGTCTTTGACTTGAGCAAAACCCAAATGCTATTTCATGATTTTGAGTCTTTCATTTTAAAACTCTACTTCACATACTTTCTATTAAGAGAAAAACTGTCCTTAGAAATTAATGTTTCTCCCTACAATGAATGCTTCCAAGGATATGGGTTATGTTTCTCTACGCCCCAAAATACCAAGAATTATAAGCTGAGAATATATCAGTAAAAATGACAACTGCATTTTCATCTACTTCAAAATAAAATTTCATTCTTTGGAATCAATGGCACCAATACTTTAACAAAACAGAAATCTAGAAGTATTTCAGCATAAAAACAAACAAACAAACAAACAAACAAACAAACAAAAAGCTTCAAATCAAATCTAAAAATATTCTTTATATGTTTGCTGAAATACAAGCTAAAGATTGAATGTAGATACCAACACTGTTTTGTAAAGATAGCTGAAACCTTGTATTATAAATATTAGGTTGGTGCAAAAGTAATTGCAGTTTAAAAGGTTAAAAATAATTGCAAAAACTGCAATTACTTTTGCACCAATCTAATACATTTGAAATATAATGTGATAAATGTGACTTTTGAATCTATAGTATTTTCTACTGATTTATAGATACAAAATTAGTTATATTAATTATTTTGTCAGGTACATCTTTAACTTTCCCCTTAAGCATCACCTCCATTGTGAACTGATGTGTAGTGGGATATAGTCACCAATGGAAAACAATAAGATTCTTCTCAAGTACAATATATTGTACTTTTTAGAAAAATCTATTTAACTAAATTAGGTATCAAAAGGTGCTAAATTTTTCTATCTGAAATAAAAAACAGGATTCAGGAAATGTCATGTTTCAGAGCAAAGTGGGTCAGTTGTCCTTGAAGACATAATACTAATTTCTAGCCTAGAAATGCTTTCCCGCACATACATACCTGAGTATCCAATTATCAAATCTCTACATTATTGCTTATTTATTCTAATTTTCTTTTTTAATTAAATGTTTCCTTCATGTGAAAAAGAATACAAATTCACTGAAGAAATTCTGAGAATAAAAATAAGATAAAACAATAAAATATGTATAATTTTATCAACCCCAACTGACTGTTATTATTCTATTTTGGCTATGTTCATATGTACATATTTTTATTTTAAATATTTAAATATTAAATATTAAAGATAAAATAATCCTTAAACATGTATATAATGTATAAATAAATAATAAAATAAGCACCTGACCAGCATTCCCCCAGCTTAAGAAATGAAAGTTACTAACACTGTAGAAAATGAAAAATTTTGGTGATTATAAACCACATAGCCTTAGGTATTCTTGCAGTTATTAAATGTTTGTGCCTATCATTAATTATTGCTTGAGGATAATTTCTTCCATGAAATTGCTGTGTCAAAGTGTATGCATTTTTAATTAGTATATGTATTTTTCACACTTTTGGTAGACCAGGGTGATTCATCTTTTTTATAACAATTTCACTGTATTTGTGGGGTGGAGAACAATGTTTTGAGACAACAAGGGCAAAAGCTTTCCTAGGAACTAGTTTTCCAAATTTGTGCTCTGGAAGGTGCTGGTGTTACTGTACTACCCAAAGGAAATTCAAGGGAAGCACCACCGTGGCCATGGCCGTGGGGGAGCCTGCAGGCCCTGACGTCTGGTGCATCGCCACGTCCACTCACCTTGAAGCCATCAAATGCAAAGGCACGTTCATCGGAGCCCAGCTCCTGATCAGGCTGACAGCCTGGCCTGCTCCAACCAACCCTCATGTCTCCAGCAGTGACGGCCTCGAACTCAAAATACCACCTTCCTGCCTTCACAGCATAGGTCTTCTCAGCCCGGAAGATGCGGAACCTCTCCCCTGTGCCGCTGCACGCGTCGGCTCGGGCAGCTGTGAATTGAAGGAGAGTCTGGTGACCATCGGACCGGATACTGAAAGAGGGCGGTGGAGATCACACAAGTTTAGTACGTAATTAAACCTCCAGGGGTGATGCTAATGATTCTTTCTATTCTCATCTTGGTTCACATTGTACAAACTGTTTTCCTCTAGATTATCAGCCATTGTCAGAAGGTACCAGGAAGTGGAGAGCACAGGGCTTCCACCGGAGAGGCGGCTTGTGAAGCCTCAGAGACGCGGTGTGTATAGGTGATGCTGATGCATTAGCCTCTTTGCAGGAGGGAATTATCTTTCTGTAGAACAAAAACCTAGCAGCCGCTTGGCGGCTTGGTAGTGGGAGGTGAGACGAACATGAGGGCATAGATGGGAAGAAGAGAGTATAAGAGATTTACACTGCTTTGTGTAAGAAATGAATGGACATCGTGGGTAAAAGAGAAGAGGGGGAAAGCAGCCAGGAAGTGAGGGGGAAAGAAAAAACTATAAATAGCGGAGAATAACTATCCACAAATTTCCCAGACAGGATGGCTGAGGGCAAACTTTCCCACTACCCACATAATCACTGGCATGCGCTACACACACAAATGTTGTGTTTAAGAGATTTGGGGGAAAAATAAAAGGTCAAGTATAACACTGGTATTGGTGTGATGCAAAGGGAAAGAATATCTGTAGGAAATAAGACGCACAGGCACTGGGAGTGCCAGAGCTGCAAAACAGAACCTGGGACCAGGGTGACCATGAGACTGGAAGCTCTCAGAAGTCACAGTGCAAAGGGACAGGGTGCACTGAACTGAACCTCACAGGACATGGATATAGGTGAAATACAGAGAAGGAAACGGAAGTAATCTGACCAAAGTCACGCAACTATCGATGGCAGAATCCGGGAGTGGCCTCTGGCTGAGTTCTCTGCTCTCTGCCTGTGGAGCTGGCACAGAGTGTGTAGCTGCTGGTTAAATATTAGTGTTCACCTGTTCTCCTTTTAAGAGTTGGGAAAGACCATAAATAATAAAAGTTTAATAATAACTTCGAGCAATGAAAATAATCTAGATATGCTCTAAAGGTCACCAATAAACACAGTTAGGTCATCGTTAATGATTTAAGATGAAAGTAAAAAAGAAAAATTGACTGAGGTCCTAATTAGCTCCATAGTAGGAGTTAATTTAATGGCATGATGAATTATTGCTTTTTTATGATGTTTGGGGTGATTATAGGGCGTATGGCGGAACTGTATGTGCTAACAAACCTTTCAACCACAGGGTTAACTTTCTGAAAAGCAACACTTTTTCCACCATCCCCCCACAACACACATGCACACACCTTACCACCTAGTCTGTTCCAAGCAACTTTCATGTCTACAGCAGTGACGGTCTCTAATTCAAAATGCTACCTTACATGTGTGGCTCATGCACACAGATAGGCACACTCACATCATGTAACATATTCAAACATCATACTGAAAATGAATGCATTGGTTCTGGTCAAGATGGCAGAGTAGGTGAACGCAGTGCTTGCCATCTTCTGTGACCACATAAAAATTACAACTAAGATATAGAACAATCAACCCAGAGAACCATCTGAAGACTAGCTGAACAGATGTCCTATGACTAAGGATATACAGAAGAAGCCACATCAAGACTGCAATCCTAATTAAAATAACTGCATTCTGCATATGTAACAAAAAAAGGTATGCACTAATACAGTTTAAAAATAAGACACATGTAATACCACACGGAGCATACAGCATATACAAAATTCTCTGAAGAGTAAAAGTTTGCTTTTGATACATTCAGGTTGGGGGTGGACAGGGGCCTGAATGAGAGACAGAAACATCTCTATGGTGAAGGGTAAAAAATTCCTCATGTCCATTACTTAGTAATGGAACGCTTTATGAAAGGTCTTTATGAGAGAAAACTACTTTTTGAGGAAAAAAAGATGAGATATTATGACACTTGACAGTTACTACTACATAGAAAATAGTTGTAAATACGTAATATGGCCAAAAGGAAAAGTCAAATTTTCAGAGTTAATATTTCCTCAATAAACAGCACACAGATCTGCTGCTTCCTTAAATCATGGTTGTAACTTTCCCTAAAGTAATGTAAGAGACAGAATAGGATTTGTGAACTACATAAACATTTGAAGATTACGTTTCAGGAAAGAAGAAAGCTTTTAGGCAGTTACCCGTGTTTTTAATTTTTTCAACATTTGCAAATAAAGTGATACATTATATTCTAGTATGCACTAATAGATAAAACCACTATCTTCTAAGTGTGGACACTAAACTACTGAAAAACTCATACGTTCATTTTCTCCTCATATGTTTCCAGGACATGGGTTTCCACTTATATGCAGTGTGCTCAATGAAAGGAAACAAACTTTAATATCGATTTAGGTCAAATATGTTGGAAGGCCAACTTCATATAAACATAGAAAGATGATTTCCTTAAACCCCACACACATTTCTCTTGGTATTAAAATTGGCCACTAATCCTCTCCACTAATATGGATAATAAAAAAGGGATCGGGGTTATATGGAAAATGTGTGGCAATAAGAGGTGTGACAATGCAGGATTTCTTAATCCTATTGTTTTTTTTTCCTGACCTTACATTGCTGCTCCAGTTTTACACTCACTGATGACACTCAATCTGAACTTGAAATGAATATACAATTTATAGACACATTAGATCTTCCACCAAATGTCCATGTGGTTCATGGCTCATATTCTGCATTTCTCACATTAGTTTCGGGGAACTTGCAACCACAGTTTAAGAAGCAATAGTTCAGGGGCAGCTGGATGGCTCAGTTGGTTAAAGTGCAAGCTCTTAACAACAAGGTTGCTGGTTCAATTCCTGCATGGGATGGTGGGCTGCACCCTCTGCAACTAAAGATTGAAAACAGCAACTGGACTTGGAGCTGAGCTGTGCCCTCCACAACTAGATTGAAGGACAACGACTTAGAGCTGATGGGCCCTGGAGAAACACACTGTTCCCCAATATTCCCCAATAAAAATTTTAAAAATAAAATAAAATAAAAAGAAGCAACAGTTCAACACTCTGTTTCTTGATAAAACACTAATGCTAAATGAAAAATCTAGATCCACAGAAGTTAAAAAAAAAAAAAAAGACAGAGAGAGACCCAGGTAATCTATAACAAATTTCTTTTGAAAACCTGTAACATCGAGCAGCTAGACATAAAGTGAGTGCTCTATAAACACTTGCCGAATTGAATCAACGAACAAAGACACCCAGGCATGCAGCTGATGGGCTGCACAACTGTCCCCCAAACATGCAATTCTAGGGTCTGCTTGATTTTAAACACTCTACATACATATATGTTTGGTAGACAATTCTAGCTGGTGTATGTTATATAAATGATTTTTTATGTTGTTATAATAAATATAATCATAATTGACATTAAAAATGAAGTCAGCAGATATATTCCTAATGGACTTAGTTTATCAAGGCTGTTGGTACTCAAATAAGAAATTCAGGAATTATGCTTTTAACAACCCACCTCGAGATTAAGAGCAAGGTCAGAAGAGCACTGTGTTCCCAGTACCCTGAAAGATGCTGACACAGAGAGATGCTCACACACCGATAACTGATCCAACAGGGCCTAAGCAATCTATGAAGGCTGCAACCCAAACCATTCACTTAAAACATTGGCCACTAGAGGGCAGCCAAGACACAAGTATGTATTAAAACTATAAGTTATTTATAGTAAAATATGAAGGAAGACAGGTTAGTCTGTTTAAATTTCACACATATCTAGAAACGTTTAGGAATATTTATGTAATTAAAAAGTTATTGATGTATTCCTATATACTAACAATGAAATCTCAGAAAAAAGAAATTTTAAAAAAAATTCCTTCTGCAATTGCCACAAAAAGAATACCTAGGAATAAACTTAACCAAGGATGGGAAAGACTTATATACTGAAAACTCTAAGACATTTTTAAAAGAAATTGAAGAAGACACAAAGAAATGGAAAGACATTCCATGTTCATGGATTGGAAGAATCAACATAGTTAAAATGGCCATATTACCCAAAGCAATATACAGATTTAATGCAATCCCCATCAAAATCCCAATGGCATTTTTTAAAGAATAGAACAAAAAAAATCATCAGATTTGTATGGAACCACAAAAGACCCCGAATAGCCAAAGCAATCCTAAGAAAAAAGAACAATAATGGAGGTATCACACTTCCTGACTTTGGCTTGTACTACAGGGCTACAATAATCAAAACAGCATGGTATTGGCAGAAAAACAGACACACAGACCAATGGAATAAAATTGAGAAACCAGAAATAAACCCACATAAATATGGACAGACAATTTTTGACAAAGAAGTCAAAAACATACAATGGAGGAAAGGCAGCTTCTTCAATAAATGATGCTGGGAGAATTGGAAAGCCACTTGCAAAAGAAAGAAACTAGACTGCTATTTGTCACCGAGTACCAAAATTAACTCAAAATGGATCAAAGACCTAAACATAAGACCTCAAACAATAAACTGCATAGAAGAAAACATAGACACTAAACTTATGGACCTTGGGTTCAAAGAGCATTTTATAAATTTGACCTCAAAAGCAAGGGAAGTAAAAGCTAAAATAAATCAAGGGGACTATATCCAACTTAAAAGCTTCTGCACAGCAAAAGAAACCATCGACAAAATAAAGAGGCAACCAGCCAAATGGGAGATTTTTGCAAACAATGCCTCCAATAAGGGGCTAATACCCAAAATATATAAGAAACTCATACAACTCAACAACAACAAAAACAAACAATCCAATTTAAAAAATGGGCAGAGGATCTGAGAGACATTTCTCCAAAGAAGACATACAAATGGCCAATAAACATATGAAAAAATGTTCAACATCACTAATCAGAGAACCGCAAATCAAAACCACAATGAGATATCTCTTCTTACCAGTTAGAATGGCTATCATCAACAAGACAAATAATAACAAGTGTTGGAGAAAAGGGAACCCTCATACACTGTTGGTGGGAATGCAGACTGGTACAGCCACTATGGAAGGTACTGTGGAGTTTCCTCAAAAAATTAAGAATAGAATTACCATATGACCTAGCAATCCCTCTCCTGGGTATCTACCCAAAAAATCTGAAAACATTTATCCGTAAAGATATATGTGTTCCAATGTTCATTGCAGCTTTATTTATAGTGGCCAAGACATGGAAACAACCAAAGTGTCCTTTGATAGATGAATGGATAAAGAAGTTGTGGTATATATAAAAAATGGAATACTATTCTGCCATAGGAAAGATGAAATAGTACCATTTGTGACGACATGGATGGATTTTGAGATTATTATACTGAGTGAAATAAGTCAGACAGAAAAAGTCAAGAACCATATGATTTCACTGATATCTGGTATATAAAACTGAAAACAACAAAAGAACAAGACAAACAAATGAAGAATCAGAAACTCACAGATACAGACAACAGATTAGTGGTTACCAGAGGGTGGGGGGGTGGGAGATGAGGGTAAGGGGGATCAAACATATGGTGATGAAAAGAGAACTGACTCTGGGTGGTGAACACACAATGTGATATAAATAGATGATGTAACACAGAATTGTACACCTGAAATCTATGTAACTTTACTAACAATTGTCACCCCAATAAACTTTAATTAAAAAAAGTTATTGATGTTAACCAGCCATCCTTTTAACCTCCTGCTCGTATTTCTAATTAAGCAATTTAAGCCTTGATAAAACCTTATAATGAAAAACAAATTAATTTTTCAAATGTTTAAAAATAGTACTTAGAACAATACTCCAAAAACAGTACAATTCAAAACTGACTTTATACTCAATTTGTAACATGTAAGTATTCTGTTGACTAATAGAAAATAGATTATAACCCTTATTAATTACATAGGGTTAGATTAAATTCTATCAAAATTTAGTGCCCTTAACTTTTTTAATGTCAGCAAAAGCAGTAGAGCCAATGACAAATTAACATTTTTAGTCTTATCTTAGTGATCACCAAAGTTATTTTACTTTACTCCATAAAAATCTCTCAAATCTACTTGTTAATTTCCATTTTTATCATCCTAGTTCTGAAAATCACAATTTCCCCAGAACTTCCCAACTGGCCTTTACATTTTGATCGCTTCAATATCTAACTCAGATGCCATTTTCTCCCGTCACTAATTTGTCCAACTGGAAATTAATCCTTCCTATGCATTTTCCATAAAGATCACCACCTACCACACGGTGGGCATGCTGTTTGATGCTAGGGTATACTGGTGAACAAGAAGCAGGATCTTGGCCTCCACTGTGGAAGCTACTAACTACACTAGCGTCACCATTCACTGCTCACGTAAGATTGAACCTTGCCAGCGTACTATCAATGATGCGAACAGAAAGAAAACATCTCGTGCATGCCTCGCAGGGGGAAGCAGGCTTATAGGAATTGTCCCTGAGGAAACCCAGATGTTGAAGTGATCAGACAGACTTTAAATTAGCTATTTTAAGTATGTTCAAAGAACTAAAAGAAAACATGTATAAAGAACTAAGGGAAAGAATGAATATGATGTCTCACCAAATAGAGAATATCAGTGAAGAGACTGATATCAGAAAACATTATAGAAATTGTGGAGTTAAAAAGTACAACTGAAATTAAAAATTCACTAGAGGGGTTCAACATCAGGTTTGAGCCAGCAGAAAAGAAATACTCAATGAACTTGAAGCTAGAGCTATTGAGGTTATCAGGAATGAGAAACAAACACACACAAAAAGGAATGGAGAAAAATAAACAGAACCTCAAAGGCCTGTGAGATAAAATGAAACATGTCAACCTACACACAGTGAAATTCTCAAAAGGAGGGGAGAGAGAGAAAAGGGCAGAAAGAATATTTTAAAAAATAATGACCAAACACTTTCCAAATTTGATGGAAAGTGTTCACAAACAAGGAGCTCAACAAAAATCAAACTATTGAAAGAGAAAGACAAACGTGGAAAGCCCCAAGAGAGAAGCAACACATCACGTACAGGAATCCGGAATCCTCACTAAAAGGGGCAGCCAATGTTGCATCAGGAAACATGGTGGCCGGAAGGCATTGGGGCGACATATGTATCCTGAATTACAATTCCTTGTTGTTCCCAAATAAACCCATTTCGCTGGAGAACTATCTGGCTGTCTATTCACGTAAGGTCAACAATATCAACTCTTGCTACAGGAGCAGAGAATTAACAAGGTGCTCATTTTAAACCACATTCTTAAAAGGTATTATTTAAGGGGAATGTGCTCTTTATACCTAGAACTTTTCAAAATCCATTTAGTTAACACATATTTATTGAGTGTCTATTCTGCGTTTTCCTTAAAGCAGACAATTGCACTAATTCATTAATATTGCCTACATGAATGAGTATAAATAAGGAAGCTTTAGAAAACACTAGCTCCCACTACAGTTTATTCCCATAAATAACTAAAATCAGCTCTTCTGAAGGAGAGCAGGTGGAGTGAAGGTGGGTAAGGGGGGCGCAATATCATAATCAGAGAGTTAACTGTTCATCTCAGGCTCTCTGGGAAGTTACACTCATTTCTTCCCTTTGCAAACTCACTGCAGCCCTGAACCACTCTACTGATAGATGGGTCTAATCCTTCAATGCCCTTCAGGGAAAAAAAATGCTGTAAACTACATACTACATACTAACTTACATACTAAAGGACTCTGTCTTGTACTCCCCCTTTTATTCATGTATTGAGCTTTGAAAAACAACTACATGATTTTGTAACCAGAGGGAAACAAAGTGAAACTGAGATACCGTGGTCTTGATCTGGTGCCTCCAGGTTGTAGCCGTACCCCAGCAGCGTGCGCACAGCCTCCCGGAGGCTGTCTTTATTTGATTTCTTGGTTCTGTCATCGAGAAGAGTGTAGGGAACAAGGCGAGGGTTTCTTCTGTTCTTTACATCCTACAGGGAAAAAAAAACGTGAGTGGTCATCAAAATAATTTCAACAACTTTTGAAAACGAGGCAGTAAATACAAGAAAATTAAAGTAAATTAAAATTAAAGTAAATTAAAATTAAACGTAAGGCCCCTGAAGGGCAAAGCTGGTTATCCCCATTCCCTTTGTCTTCTCAGGCTATAGAAGTTACAGGAACACTATATTGATATAAAGAGGATTTAATTGAATGGCTGCATCCATTTAAAGCAATCCCGCTCCATGAGAAGAAAACGTGACAATAACCACAGCAACAACAAAAGCCAACTTGAAGGACCTCAAACCATCTTCCATTGGCCATGGTCACAGGCCATGGGCTAACTAGAGGACATATCATTTCCTTGCACAGTGGACTGACAAGTCTTGGTTATGAGAAGAGCAAATTAGTATTGGTCACAGGATTCTGAGACAATGAACAAAGTAAGCTGCTATCCCTTATTAATAGAAAAACCAGTCTACAAAAGAAAGCCATTCTATGACCTCAAATAGCTTGAAAATATGCATTAAGTTGACTCCATCAACCAGTGAAACCAGGAGTACTGACAGAACTGCAAAACTCACAATGTGTCTATTAAAATGAGGCTCCAAGTTTCAAATGTGGCTAAAATTGTGTTGACAAAGTAAAAAAATGGCTATCTTACTGTCATAGCAAAAGGATTCCTAATTTTAGAGGAAGTACAAAACTTCTTGTCATGGGAGGTGGAGAGGCACCAAGGACTGCAAGTCTGCAGGGCACAACCACTTAAGAAATGACTTCTAAAAAAAAAAAAATTAAAAAAGAGATGACTTCTTTCCATTCACTGCTGAGACTCGGCTGCAGCTTTTGCCAAACTTTCAAATTTCCAGAGGCACATTCAATTCTCTACCTTAACATGAAGAGGAACTGGGGGGCTGTGGATATTCCCAAACCTTTTCCAAAAAGAGCTGTGTGGTGCACAGTGTTGGTTGGGCAGGAGCGAAGAAAACTGTTCCTACTTTCTGCTTCCCACTCTCTAATGATTGGTACTAAATACCTAATCTGGAATGCATGAGCAACTGTGACACCCGGAGGCAGAATTATCTGGATGCTGTGTTGGGGATGCCATTCCAAAGCCAACCCAAGATAAACAAGCAGTGTAAACAGAGTGCTGGCAGCATCAAGGCAGTACACAGCGCCCCTTCTTTTCAACATGGTTTGGCCCCCCAAATTTTTCCTATATAGAAATTCAGAAGCTGTGTGCTGGGAATCTGATTGTTAAAAGCAGATACCAGGGTTTCATGCATATTCATGTATGAAATAACTATATCAGAGAGACAGAGAAAAGATAACAAGTGAACTCCTGCTCTCAAGGAGTTTGCAGTCTGAACTGGATTATGTTAACAGGAGGGCGATGGAAAATTAAAGACAACACTCACTCAAATAATGCAGCCAATGAGTGGTATCAGTGGGGAATGTGGTGGGGGGATGGGGAGGGAGAGGGAATGAGAAAGGGTTCCCATGAGGGCTGGGCCGCCTCAGGCAGAGCCTGTGATTTTATGAGGAGACAGGACCTCGTGCGCAGGAAGTGGCGGCCTCCCGGAAGTGGAGGCCTGGGGAACTCCTGCCTGTCGACTGAGCCATGCGGTCTTCAAGGCAAGCAGAGAGCCAGTGTGAAGCCATTACCCCTCTGTGGTATGAGGTTCAGGTTCACACACACACACACACACACACACACACACACTGCTTACGCACATTTAGTGTCGACATTCTCATCAGGCACAGTTAGTTTAATTCAACAGAAAAACATATCATTTCAGAAGGTAAAACAAAGCTCTTCAAGCTTTCTTTACTCTTACATGATAAAAATCACTGGCTTGGAAGGATTAGACATACATTTTTTTTCAAACCAACATTTAGCCTTCATCCTGAACCACAGTCGAAATCTATACCTAATAATCCATCTTATTCCTGAAAATCTTTAAGCAAAGGCCACCCACCATGGGCTGGCAAGAGGCAGTGCCACGAGGAAGGGAAGAGTTTTGGCTCTGGAGCCAGGAGGGTTGACCCCAACCTGGTTGCACCACCTGCCGCCGTGTGTGCTGGGTAAATGGCTCTGTAAGGCTCCCTGCACACCATGTGTGACCTGGGAATCAAAACCGTTCATCCTTCCTGGAATTGTTGTGAGAGTTAAAGAAGAAAATATGTGAAAAACTGTAGGCAGGGTAACTGGCTTCTTACACGAATAGCAAATTGTTGCACAGTAGTTGTTAGGTGCCAGGACTGTCATAAGCCTTCCTTGTATGTAAGGTACTTAAGGAAGTTCATTCATTTATTGATGAGGAAAACACTGGCACAGAGAATTTGCATAGCCTTCCCAACCAAGGGCATGTGGTCGCCAAGAGGGAGGCTAAAGTTTGCTTTTAGCCCCTCTGCTATGCTGCCTCCCTGTGCAGCGACTGTTAGCTCCTCCCACGGGTGCCCCCATTCACAGAGCTCCATGACTCTGAAATCCAGAAGCCTCCGAAAACTCATTTTTCACTAAGTTTAACAAAGACTCAGTGGGTGGCAAAACATGATCTGAATTGAGGCAAGGCTGCTTATAGCCTTTATTTACCCTCTTGATGTCATCCTGCCCACGCTGTGCTGAACAGATAGGAAGCTACAGTCTGCTGCCCTGCAGAGGGGGCCAGGTAACATGCAAAACCATCCCATCACCACTCTGAAAACCAAGAAACATCTGGATTCTGAAATTCATCTGGGCCCAGGGGCTTTGAATGTGGAATTGTGGGCCTCTTCTATTACTATTTTATCTCAATCATCTCATATTTCAAGAGTTTCTCCTAAAATACAACATCAGAGAGAGAAACGCCACAAAAGCACGCTATAAATCATTGCCCTGGTAATATTCATGTGCACCTCACGTTAACACCCAAAGGTACAGTCATCTGAAAATTTTCAAGTCCAGCACTAAAGGTGTTTTAGCACATCGGTACATTAAGATAGCTGTATGATATGAGTTTTTAAGTCGTCATTATTTAACCTCTCCTGTTACAATCATGCTAGTTAATCCTCCAGTAAACATCAATCTGCATGCCACAGCGTGGCACCACCTACCTGCTGGATGCCATAGGTCCAGCCCTGCCGGATTCGATCCCGGGCCCACACATTATGGGCATTTTCTGCCAACTTGTCCACCATCGCTTCCTGAGACGGGGTGAGCTTGATAAAGCTCAGGTCCATCGGGGCAGGCTTGTATCCACTTGTCAGCTGGTAACTACAGACCAAAGCAAAAGCAGTATGTAACTGGTTTTTCCATAAAAGTCAATGCTTAAGAATCCCTGTCTTTTTATGGCCCCACTTACTCTGTTTCATAAACCACAGTGGTAACCACTGCTGAAGCACCAGTCAGTGAGTCTGGGCCCTTTCCACTCAAGCCAATTAACTCATTAGGTGGAAAGACCACACCATCTTTAGTTTTTCATTGTTTCACCAGTGAAACAGAAGGCGACAACTCACCTATCTCTCAAAGTTGAAAAGAACTCATCACTGTTTGCATTCCTAATAGTTGAGGCTTTTGTATGGTATAAATCAAATTATTGGTTATCAATTACAATACTTGATGGATTTCTCATCCAAAGTTCTCATTTTCCTTCAACTCTCTAATGTTGTGTTAATGTAATGTTTATTTAATAACTCTGTGTGTCTTTTCAGATACTAGCTGTTCATTATTCTGTAGGAAAGTTCTAATGCATTTGTAAGTTATTTCTCTATTGCCATTCCTAGTTACATAATATAGCAAGCCAGGTAAGAGAGATGAGGAAATCCCAGGCAGAACCATGTAAAACATTATGAAGGCCTGGATTTTAGGGAACTCGTACCACAGACTATATCCACACTCTTGAGTTGGAGAGAGGGGAAACTAACATGAGTAAAAGTTTTGGTCTTTTGGAAAAAAACATAAAGTTGAAAATATAAAATTTTCAACACACATAACATTCAGTCAATAGCATTGCCCTCTTCCATTCAGACACACACACTTATCTCCTGTTTAATGACTGTTGGCACAAAGCCTCTTTTCCAGCTGCTTTTCTCTCATTCTCTGTCACACTGTGTTCCCTATAATCAACTGTGCCTTGAGATGAGGATCTGTCCCTGACCCACTTATCTGTCACTATATTTAAAACAATGCATGGCAGATAGCAGCCTTTCAACCTATAGTTTTTGAAAGAATTAACTGTATTTACCAAGTTAATATAAAGATACATGCATCTTCATCTCAAAAATTCTCCTTTTGTGCAAGTGAAGAAAATTCACCAATTATGCTAAGCTAAAAAAAAAAAAAAGTATCCAAATGTGAGAAAACACTCTTTAAGATAAAATTATAAGTCATCTTTACCCTTTTAATTATTCTGTGTAGCATCATTACAAGGTAAGCTCTGTGACATCAGCGAGTTTGACTGCTTTGTCCCTAGCTATCCCCAGAGCCTAGAACAGTGCCTTACATGTGACAGACATTCAATAAAAATATGTTGAATGAATCAATGAATTACAGCAATAAATAACTTTTGAGGTTGAATAAAGTTGACTTTACCTAAGTTACGCCTATTTCATTATAAGACATCCATATTTTATAAATCATTTATAGACAAAAGACTTAGAAATATTTTGTTTTATTGAAGTAGATTACATTAGTCTGGCAATTGTAACAATTATGGCTATTTACTGCCTATGCCATTCAATTTACATTCATGCACTAAATTTACAGACAAGAAATTTTTTAAATCAGAACTCTGCATGTTTGGGTAATTAACAGTATCTTTTTCTTTTTTTTAAAGGGAAGCCACCTGGGATTTTTAACCATTCATACAAATCATTATATTTCATAGAATTCCAGTCTTTAAATAAATAAATCTACAAACTGTAAGCACAGCATATATACAAGTCCTCAATTGAGAAATGTTTTCTCAAGCAACAGCTCCCAGTGCATTTCAAATGCACCAACAGGAATTCAGGCTGGCAGGTGTGATCTCCCAGCTTAACATTATCAGCTAGAAACAGCGTCAGGAACAGTGAGGATCAGTCTTTCGTGCTTGCCCCCCTCCCTTCTCTACTCTCACCCTCCTGCCGACTTTCCCCACAATCGCCCAGCACACAACAGCACACAATTCTCTTTCTTCTTTCATTTTCCAGCGGCTCTGATCCCACCTAGCTGTCACAGAGGAGAGGCATATGGCAAAGTTCGGAAACTAATCTACAAATAACTGATGAGTGTCTCCACTGCCTGAATGGGGGTTGTGTGCACGCTAAAAGAGGGACGATTCTTCCCTGCAAACCGGCCCTCTGGGCAGACTTTCCAGCAATATCTCAGATGGAATGAGGAGGGTAGAAGGCGGTCTGGTAACGTGTAAAGCTGCATAATAGTGGCATAGGATTTCTCCTTATTTTCTATATGTCGCTCTTCCTCTATGCAATATCTACTGGAGTTGCTTTAATCTGTGATCACAATGAAAACCTACGGACATGCATTTGCATCTGCTGATTTGAAATAGCACAATAATTAGTTCACACTTATTTTTGGATGTAGAAAATTCATAACTATTTTTCCTGACCCTGTGCAAGAAAGTACTTAAACTGTAAAGCAGCCTTTTAAGTGGATAATCCTATCCAAATTAAAGTTACCCCCATTTCATTAAAGTCACTCCTATTTCCACAGCTGTACTTTAAATCATCTTCTATAGTAAAAATACAAATATCTTCTAAATCAATAGACTTCAACCTATTGTATTTGATAAAATATGCTGACTCATGAATGCTTAAACCAATATGGATTAGTGATATCAACAATGATTTATCAATCCATTTTTGTTCATAGTACATGTTGATAAAGTCACTAAGAATCAAACGATTACATCAAAGTGAGATTTTTTTTAAAAATAAAATGCATAAATGCACTTTGGCAAACAATGTCCATTTCATCTTATTAATACAATTCAATTAGGTACATAAAGATCAATCAACTGCTAATATGAACTATTATCTTCTTGTGATTGAAAAAGAACTAAAAACAGAGCTTTTCAATAAAAGTGATTGATATCAATTTTGGAAGCTAAATGCTTTCAAGGAAAGTGTCAGATTGATTACCAGCAATTTAAAAGAAATAAATGAAAGATTGCCATAACAAATCTTGGGAAGCAGAATTTCATATAACAGGGAAAAGTCATCACATTAGCAATTATATAATACAAATTATGTGTAGCTCATAAACCCTTGTGCAGCACAGCTTCAGAACAGATACAGCGACAAACCAAGTCTAGGCTGAGAGGCAGCTCTCCCTCCTCCCTCCACCACAGACCACAAGAGAGAAGCAGGAATGGAGGACTCACAGACATGAGGACAGACCCAGTATGTGGACCAAAACCGAAGATCAATCCAGAACATGTATCCCATCCCATAAGACACCAGGGGAGATGGTGACCCAAGACCCTGCCTTGTCCCAACCTCCGTCAGGCCCCTCAGCCCTCCTTCCTACTAGGCCTCTGACCCTGGGCTCCATACTGCTCCATTCAGTCCAGTTTCAGCAAGAGTCTTGCTGGATCACTTTAGTGAAAAGCCCACCCTTGATATCTGATCACCCTGATCTGCCTTTCGCGAGAATCCTATCAAGTCAGTGTTGCCGGAGTCCCTTATCCTCAAAGTCTCCTCTTAGTGATTTTCCGTCCACTGACCCCACCCTGCTCCTAGGCTGGAAAGCCTCACTTGTCCTTGTAGTCAGAATGGAGCCTGGCTCCATGCCGAGCTCTCAATTTACAGCTTTACCTTCTGTCCACCTCTGGCTTTCTTTGACATAATTAAGTCATGGCAGCAAAGTCCAATGAGATTCACCAAGGATCCATTGTCCCCTCACCATCAGGCAAGTGTCCCAAACTTATGTAGCCCCGTGAGTAACAGGGGATAAACCTTGAATTCAAATTCAACAACAAACATTCATTCTGCAACTGGTCCTTGAATAATACAGACCAAGAAAAAAAAACCTGTATCTTTATAGAATCATGTTCTGAAAAGAACCAGGCAGAAAACAAAATAAACATAAAATAATGGTGTGTTTGAAGATGGGAGTGCTGTGTGGAAAAATGAAGTAGCAAAAGGGGCGTGAGAGGAAGTACAATTTTATATAGGATACAATTTTTAAAAGGCCAAGGAAGGCGTTTTGAGGAGATGACATTTGAATCAACACTTAAAGGTGAGAATAAACACAGAGAACATAATTTTAATTGAGTTTGTGCTGAACAAACAGGTTAAATTTCTATGACCAAGCTGCTGTCTGGCTACAAGGCCCATTGGGTTTAAATACTTTAGCAATTTTAGGAAATAGAACGTAATCAGTGAAAATGAAGAACATGACATATTAGCATATTTTTTTAATTTGTGGTCTGTGAAATTTACTCACTACACATATAAAGAGTGTATAAACTTGTTTTCTTTTTCCTTCTGAATCACAGTGCCTCACCATTTCAGAAGAAAAATCCAACTGTATTTGTGACACCGTTTCTCATTTCAGTAAATATTTATATAAGCTGAATTGTGTCCATGTGCTTGTGTCTCTATGATGTGGTTCCACATACTCAGCATCATCTAAGCATTCATTCCAGAAAGTCGTTTTAAAGGTATATATACATGTATGCATCGAGATGTCATTCTTAGCCCTTTATCTGCCTCATTATGCCTGAGCAATTCCGTGGACCCCTCCACTGAGTGACTCCACAGCACTGGGGTAAGAAGGTGGGGAGGGGGAAAGAGAATTGAGCAGTTTTAGAAGCCTCTCCAACGATTCTAAGATGCTTTTTCATTACTTAACACTAACACTTATTTCTCAGTGAAATGTACAGGTGACCAGTTTCTGACCCACTATGTTCTGTGTTAATTTAATAACAGGTAAGTGCTAAAGAGACATTTTCTAGTTTTCACACATCTTTTTATTACTGGAAAAAAACTCAGCATGCACATAATATACTTTTGTAATAAAGTACTAGGTTGAGTTTGCTAATCTTTTCCTTAGTGTTTTTGCATCTATGCTTGTGAGTGAGACTAGATTGTAATTTTCCTTTTTCATTTTGCCGTGATCTGAGCTGTGTATCAAGGTTATATTATTCTTCAAAAATAAGCTGTGAAGTGCTGTTTCTTTTTCATTCGAGATTAACATTCTTAAGTATGTGGTAGAAATCAATAGAAAAATCGTTGGGTGTGTATGTGTAGATTTTAAATTATTAATCCAATTCCTTTAATAGTTATAGCTATGTTAACATTTTCTTTCCTCTTGGGTCATTTTTAATATTATTCTACACAACTGTCCACATCATTTAACTGTAGAAAATTTTGGCATAAATGTATTGCATTTTGCTGTCTCTCCTGAAAATATTCCTAAAATTGCTAAAGTAAATCTTTCTTTCTTCTTTCATCAATCTTTTCAGAGGTTTTTTTTCCCTCATTATTAAAACATGCTTTCTCCAAGTATTGATTTATATATTTAATCCATATATTTTGATATGAAGTCTTTTCCTTTTCCATTCTTGTGTTTTTAAATTTTTATGATGATACATTTGATCCACAAGCTATTTAGAACTATGTTTTAAAATTTCTAAATATGTCATGGCTTTATATGTATTTTTGGTTGTTGCTTTCATTCCTTCTGATTCAGTGACTATGATCTTTATGATATCAATGTCCTTATGTTGTAAAGAATGTTAAATTTTACAAAAGTTCTGTATGTGCAGTGTTCTATATATGCCAAGCATTTAATTTGTAGAGGTTTAAATGTTTATTAATCTTCATTAATATTTGCCTATTATACATCTCAGTTTCTGGGAGCTGTATTATGAACTACCACTGTGAATGTACATTTGTCTATTTTGAAAAGCCTATTAATATTTTGCTGTTTTGATTTTCTTGAAGCTGTTTTATTTGGTACACACATGAGTAGTTACAGCATGTTTGTTTGTTTGTTTGTTTTTAACTTTATACAGTGACCTTTTCTTAATTTTGCTTTCAGAACTATTTTGTCTTTAAAAAGTTTCTTTTGAGTAATATTGCTTGGTAAGTCATATTCTTATTATTTTCAACTTTTTTATGTCCAGAATTTCTTGATAGTTTGCTCTAGATGGGTGTTATTTTTGTGAGGTGTGTACAACTTGAGTTATCTTTTTAAATCCAATCTGACAATCTCTGTATCTTACCTGGAAAATTTAATCTATTTTTTTTAAAGTTTTTTAAGGTTATCTCTTTCTTTCTTTCTTTTTTACTTTTTTAATTACATAAGTATTATTGGTATACAATCTTATATTATACCAGCTTCAGGTATACAATATAGTGATTCAACATTTTATACCTTGCAATGTGATCACCCCACTAATTCTAGTAATCATCTGTCACCACGCAAACCAATCACAATATTGTTGACTATAATCCCCTTCACCTTTTCACCCATCTCCCCACCTCCTCCCTTTTTGTAACCACACCTTTGGTCTCTGTTTCTATGAGTCTGTTTTTGTTTTGTTTTTGTTTTTAGATTCCATATATAAGTTAAATCATATCTGGATTTATATCTGTCAGGATATTTTTATTTTTTAAAATAAATATTCTTTTTTCAATTACAGTTGACATTCAATATTATTTTATGTTAGTTTCAGGTATACGCGCAGTGGTTAGATATTCATATAACTTAAGAAATAATCCCCCCAATTAGCCTAGTTCCCACCTAACACTATGCATAGTTATTACAAAATTATTGACTATATGCCCCATGCTGTATTTTACATCACCGTGACTATTTTGTAACTACCAATTTGTACTTCTTAATCCCTCCACCTTTTCCACCCAGCTCTCCAAACCTCCCCTCATCTGGGAATCATCAGTTTGTTCTCTGTATCTATGAGTCTGTTTCTGTTTTCTTTGTTTGTTTATGTTATTCTTTAGATTCCACATATAAGTGAGATTATATGGTATTTGTCTTTCTCTGTCCGACTTATTTCACTTAGCAAATTATACTCTAGGTCCAACCATGTTGTCATCAATGGTAAGATTTCATTCTTTTGGCTGAGTAATATTCCATTGTATAAATGTACCACCTCTTCTTTATCCAGTCATCTATTGATGAATTAGGTTGCTTCCCTATCTTGCGTATTGTAGATAACACTGCAGTGAACATAGGGGTGGATATATGTTTTTAAATTAGTGTTTTGGATTTCTTCAGATAAATACCAAGAAGTGGAATTGCTGGTCATAAGGTAGTTCTAACTCCATACTGTTTTCCATAGGCCTGCACCAATTTACATTCCCACCAACAGTGCACAAGGGTTCCCTTTTCTCCACATCCTCACCAACACTGCTTGTTGATTTATTGATGAGGGCCATTCTGACAGATGTGAGATGACATCTCATTGTGGTTTTAATTTGTATTTCTCTGATGGTTAGTGATGTTGAGCATCTTTTCATATGTCTATTGGCCATTTGTATGTCCTATTTAGACAAATGTCTCTTCAGGTCCTCTGCCCATTTGTTAATTGGATTTATTTTATTTTATTTTATTTTATTTGGTATTGAGTTTTATGAGTTCTTTATAAATTTTGGATATTAACCCCTTATTAGATGTATCATTGGCAAATATCTTCTCCCATTCAGTAGACTGTGTTTTCATTTTGTTGATGGTTTCCTTTGCTGCACAAAAACTTTTATGTTTGATGTAGTCCCATTTGTTTATTTTTTTCTTTTGTTTCCCTTTCCCAAGTAGATAGATCACAAAGAAGATTAAGAACAATCTCAGAGAGTTTACTGCCTATGTTTTCTTCTAGGAGTTTGATGGCTTCAGGTCTTACACTGAAGTCTTCAATCCATTTTTACTTTATTCTTATATATGGTATAAGAAGGTGGTTTCATTTCATTTTTTACATGTATCTGTCCAGTCCCAACCTTATTTATTGAATAAACTGTCATTACACCACTGTATATTCTTGCCTCTTTTATCATAGATTAAGTGACCATATAGGTCTGGATTTATTTCTGTGATCTCTATTCTGTTCCATTGATTATGTGTCTGTTTTTATGCCAGTACCATGCTGCTTTGATTAATATAGCCTTATAGTATAGTTTGATATCAGGAAACGTGATACCTCCACTTTTGTTCTTGCTCAAGATTGCTGTGGTTATTCGGGGTCTTTTGTGGTTCCATGTAAATTTTATTTGCACCTTCTTCAATTTCTTTTTTCAATGTCTTATAATTTTCTGAGTACAGGTTCTTTACCTCTCTGGTTTAATTTATTCTTTTTTTTTATTTATTTTGTTTTTTTATGTAATTGTAAACAGGGTTGTTTTCTTAATTTCTCTTTCTGATAATTCATTATCGGTGTATAAAAATGCAACCAAATTCTAAATATTAATTTTGTATCCTGCTTCTTTACTGAATGCATTCATCAGTTCTAATAGGGTTTTATTCTGGAGTCTTTAGGGTTCTCTCTATACAGTATCATGTCATCTGTAAATAATGACAGTTTTACACTTCCTTTCCAATTTGGATGTCTTTTACTTCTTTTTCTTGTCTGATTGCTTTGGCTAGGACTTCCAAAATAACCATTCTTCATGCACACAAAAGAATATGCTTTAAAGCATTATAATAAAATGAACTCCATTAATCCATCACTACATTAAGAATTAGAACATTACTAACAACATTGTTCCTATATGTGTGCTCCTCTCAACTCACAGCCTTGTGTGATATATTTTTATCCATTCTTGAAATTATTATTTAGGTTCATCTATGCTGTCATTTATAACAGTAAATCATTCATTTTCTTATGTGACTACATCCAACATAATTCATCTTCCTACTGAATAACATCCCTCCCATTCCCTCTGAACTTTCTCTTATTTTTATGCTGTTACAATAATATTTTTGGGAATAATAGCTTCCTGTTTGTTCGTGTGGACTTTCTCTAGAGCATACGTCTAAATAGTGAAACTGCTGGGTAACATGTGCAAATGTTTAATTTTACACAATGATGCCAAATTGCTTTAAAAATGTTTGTAAAATCACTCCAATCATTTAGGTTGTGCTGATCTACATCCATATCAATACTTGTTATTATCAGGTTCCTTAACTTTTGCCAATAGAGTAAGAATAAAACGGAGTCTCATGGCACATTTAGATAATAGACTGTTGGCAGGTTTGAGTACAGCTTTCATTTAACAAACTCACTTTTTCCATTTCCTGATCTATTCTCAAATAATGGATAGTTACTTGGCAACACAAATAAAAAGTCTCAGTAAAAATAAATAAATTAATTAATTAAGGAAGAAATAGAGTCCTTAATTCCCCAATGAGACTAACTTACTGCAAACCCTGTGCCCTATCTATCTATCAGTCTATCTATCTATCTCAGATTTAGAAATCAGAATTGAGGTGGTTGACATAAAGACATTTAACAAACTATTTGTTTCAACAACAACAACAAAAAAGGAGCCAGACTTTTTCTGACCAGAGATATTCTGTTGGAGATGATTGTTTTGACAGTAAAAAATGGCTTTACCAATTAAGTTTTATGGAAGATAAATTCCATATATTGACCCAAGAATTTTTTTGGTTTTGATTTGTTTTTTAATACTTTATTTTTTGGAGCAGTTTTAGATTGACAGCAAAATTGAGAGGAAGGTACAGAGGCATCTGATATACCTCCTGCCCCATCTACACAGTTTCCCCCGCTACAATAGTCCTATCAGATGGTATATGTGTTACAATTGATGTACCCACACTGACACACATTATCATCCAAAACCTATAGTTTTCTTTAGAGCTCACTCTTGACGTTGTGTATTGTATGTGTTGGAAAAATGTACAGTGATATGTATCAACCATTATAGTGTCATACAGAGTATTTTCACTTTAAAAATTCTGTTTTCTCTACCCATTAACCTCTCTTCCCCTACCCCCTGGCAACCATTGATCTTTTTATTGTCTCCATAGTTTTGCGTATTCTAGAATCTCATATATTTGGACTAATACAGTACATAGCCTTTTCAGATTCTACTACCTGGGGGGGGGGGGTGGGTTTAGCCTTACTAATGCCTTTCTGTTATACTTTCCAAAAAACTGAGAGAGTGGGTTACTTCAATGAGAGGATAATGAATTCTTTCTCAAGTAAGGTAGGTTCCAGTTTTTGCTTTTATAAAATTAAACAAGGACACAACTGAGTTGTCACATGATTGATCATTAAACATAGCTTTTGATAACGAAATTTTGGTTCACCGGACTGAATGATTTTTTTTTTTAACAAAAAAATTATTTATGTGAACAAAGAATGCAACTGACTCTGTAACTTGTCCCTTTCTATCAATAAATACTATTTATACATGGATATGTAATTGGAAAAATAGATGAATCCATTCATTATGAGCTACTTCCAACTATATCTTACTTTTTTATATTGATTTTTGGCAAAAATTATGTTGCTTTGAATACTTGTATACCAAAAATAATTATAATAATTCAGAAGAAAAATTTCAACACATAATGACTATGTTCACAGAAAACAAAAAAATAAAAGTTAAAAATTCAATTTAGATATACACTGGGTTATAAAGAAGTATGATACGGTGATCAATCAAAATATATTTTAATAGGGTAATATTATGTAGGGTAAATGGATTGGAAATACAATTCAAAGAGAAAAAATGATGTTAAATTTTCTATTATTAACAAGTTTACATGTAGATTTTAAATAGATAATGGTATGTATCTAATTGCTGAGTATCTCCTTTTATTAGATACACTAAAAAATGACACAAAAGTGTCATTTCAAAATATAACTATGTGAAATATGCCATAAATAGTCTCCTTTGGAACTAAACTTAAAAAAACTAGAAGCTAAAAATGTGAAAGATGTATTTTTTTGGAATTTTTTTTCTTTCTTTTTTTTTTTTAGTGGTGCACGTGAGTAAAAATGTTTATTGAAGTAGAGGACCTGCATGAATTTGCATTTGCCCAGGAAATACACTATTATTACTTAACACATTTCCAGACCTCCTATTTATGATGCAGGAGACTAAAAAAGTGGCCTGAATACTTAAATTAAAATAAAGAAAAAAACAATAAGATGAAACCAGCTATTATTTATTAAGCACTTTCTCATTTAACACCTAAAACTTCTCTATGAAATTGTTATTATTAATACCTGTCAGCAGATGACAAAGCTGAGTTTTGAGAAGTGAAGAGGCTCACAGAGGTGACCCTATTTACACAGCAGACAAAATCCCTCCAATAGCATTCCTGGCCTCAGTGTTCTCATCTTAAAATGGGGGTAATAATGCCGACCTCATAACTATTCCTAAAATATACTTTGTTTGTAAAAGCAAATAAAATTATAAATAGTTTTTGGTGGAAAGTGGAAAACCAAACCAAATCAGTATAAACATGGACACGTGTTCACCACACATACACAAAGACAAGGAAAATAACACGCTTTTCATAACATCCTCCCAACTATTTTCTTAGCTTCATATCCTCTGTCAATGTGACAGAGATTTTTGTCACACTACTGTCTTGATGTAGCCCTAATGTAGCACAGCAAGCTTAAATTCTGAATCTGAATTTTATAGTGTAAGCGTCAGGAAGGTCTCTCGGTCTCAGTCACTAGTTATCTGGGTGCTCAAATTAATGCGTGGACCATTGAATACTGTTAGACGTGAAACTTACTTCTTGGGTAGCTTCATCTTTTTCACCTTTTCTTCAGCATGTTCATCTGATATGCCCACATGACATCCTAACGCCAGCAAAGTCCTGGAAAACAAAACAAGAGATAAGCACAATTCTTTCCCTGTGTCCAGAGTAATCCAATGGAATTGCAAGTAGGAATAAGGTGTAACAGTCCACCCAGTAGGAAAACGGAAGTCTTTTTCTAAAAGCAAAAGGAACATTTATTTATATTTACTTCTGAGTAATGAGTAAGAACGAATATTGTAAAGCCACAAAAATAAAAACTGAAAAGTCGCCTCCAGTCCCTTCGCTTTCTAGTCCTGTTCTTTACCTAAAAGCGTTGAATGCTACCAATCTTGTATGTCCTACTAGAGTCTGTGCATATTAAGGCAGGTGTGTGTGTGTGTGTGTGTGTGTGTGTGTGTGTGTGTATGTGTGTGTATTTTTCCATTTACGCAATGGGTATACATGAGAGCGAGTTCTCTGCAAGTTGCTATCTTGACTTTACAATATAACTATGAAATACTGTCCTTTCTTATAAAGCTGTTTTATTTTTCAACAGCTCTGAAATGTCCCATTAGTTGGATGTGTCATAATGTTTTTAAGCAATTCTCTGCTCAGTCTTTTGGTATCACAAACAGTGCTGCCAGGAACAGCCTCATACATTTAATACATGGACTATATCCTTCGTCTGTAGGATAAATTCCTAGATGTGGATGTACTGGGTCACAGGGTATGTACATTTTAAAGTGTGACAAGTATTGCCAATTGTCTATAGGGATGGTAATGATTTATATTCTTACCAGCAATGTGTGACACTGCCTGTTTCCCACACCTTTTCCAACATGAGTTATTAAACTGCTTGAACTTATCAATTAATAGTTTAAAAAGTTACCTCGTTATAGTTTTAATTTACATTTTTCTTCAATTAATGTGTTTAAGCACCTTTTTCATATGCTTAAGAGATACTTATACCTTTTTTCTGTGAAAATATTCTTAGTCCACTTCTCTACTAGATTTAGTTTCCATTGTTGCATTTTAGGAGCTCTTCAAATGTCTGAGACATGAGTTGCAAATATTTTTCTCAGTTTGTTGTGTTTTTACTTTCTCCTGAATTGAGTGTATCACTGGATCTATTAGGGGGGTATTATGGTTTCAGGTGGGGAATAATGGTTTCAGCTTAAGCTAGGGAGGTACAGCACTGGTATGCTGGAGGTGATGGGGTGGTAACAACATCATTAGTGATAGAAGAAAAGAAAAGGCATAGGCTGATGAAAAGATGACTGGAAAGCCTTGGGGAGGGAAGAGAAGTGTCAAGGATGACGCTCACATCTTGTTTGTGTTATGGGGGGCACTTGACACTGTAAGAGAAAGGATACCAAAAAAATCCTGAGATTGGAAAGGACAAAAACATCACAAAGTTTGATGTATAAGCCTCCATTTTTATCAATTAGATTGAACAGACATAAGTTGCTTCCTTAAATTGGTATAATAGTTTCTAAACACTGTTCTTAACATCTTTACATGTCATTTCAACTCAGTAACAATTGTGACTGAACTGATCCACCGCCCACACTCCAAACACTTTATGGGATCACAGAACACTTGTATTACATAACATCCATAAACATTTGTAGAACACTCTATATAAAAAGCTTTTATACAGCACAAAGACATAAAAGAACAGTGTCAAAGTCTAATTCCCAACAAAACTGATCCAATCCACCTATGCATTATGAAAAGTTCTAACTGGAATTAAAATAACTCCATAGCTGAATTCAAGTATATTGATACCTGTTTCTTTCAAGTGAGGAAGATTGGGAAATAAGAAAAGTTAGGGACTCACTTCAGGGTCTCGAGCGACATCTGTAAATTGTAGTTGCGTTCCTGCTCAGGCAGCTTGGAGAACTCCACCAGACACGGATGCTGCCTCTTATTGTCATCTCTAACCTGAAACAGGACAGGAAATTGGCATGTAACAGTCTCCCAGGTCCGCACCCAGCAGAGCTGCCTCGGTGATCGCCCAGGCACAGTGAAGTTTGAGGTCAGTGCTGAAACCTGGCATTATCTGGGCTCTGCTGATTGGCACCGTTCCTGACTCAGCATCCATGCCTACTCTACCCTGATAACCGCATGCTCGCCCCCTTGGCAACTTCTAGCATTTGCTTAAATCATACTTTCTCACTGAGCTTTATGCTGCCCACCTTCCCAGTCTGACAATCTGCTCATCCAGGCTACTCTTTTTGTGTGTGTGTGTCCATAACACTTACCACCTGCTAACAGGCTCAATTCTTATTTGGTTACCGACTATCTCCCTGCACTAGCGTGTAAGACCAAAGGCCCGGGTCTTTTAGTCTCTTCTGTTCCTTGATGCATCCCTAGCACTTAGAACACTCCTGGCACGTGGCAGACACTCCACGTGTTTTGTATATTAAAATGAATCCTATGTAAGAAGAGTACAGTGAGGACTTAGTTTTCAAGTGTTATAATTTGCATGTGTTTAGAGCCACACTGATCAGAGACCTCACTTAACAACAGACTGGCTGATATAAACTTTGAGGTGGTGCCAGCTCTTTGTTTCACCCATGTCAGTGCATTCCTGCTGTCACCAATCACTCCACTACCTTAGCAAAGTCAGGCAGCATAAAACAGGTGTTTTTCCTAGGACCCCTTGAAAGTGTGTATTAGCAATCAGACTCAAGTCAATTCAAAATTTTAGGAATGAATTAAGGAGAAAGATGTCCTGTATCATTGCATTAGTAATTAGGTTTTTTATCTTCTTAAAAGCTAAATTACAGAGGCGTTACTGCTGTGGTGGCACCTAGATGACATACAGATGCTATCAGGGAACAAATTACTCCATGGGAATAATTACCAGTTCTATAAATTTCACAGGAAAGTATGTAAACACAAGCAAGAATTTTTTTCAAGTCTTCAGGAGCCGCCAAATGAAAAATAATTATTTTTTCTTTCTGGTGACTTACACAAGAGCACATATGATATATACTTATTGAAATGTGTAACTCTAGAAATGAAATCTACAGTTACAAATTTTAACTCTAAATTTTAAATGTGCAGGTGAAAATTAATGTGTCCCACTCCTGAGATAATCTATCCCTATTTATATAATCCCTACTTCCCCCCCCTCCATTCTCTACACCAGAGAACGACTGACCACCATCCCCTCAGGTGTCCACACCAGAACCAGAGAGCAGCCCACACTCACCCCACCTCTCTCCCATGTCCCACGCAAACTCCAGGACATCTCTAGCAGTCACGTCTCTCCATCCCCACTGCGTGGCAAGCACCAACTCTCACCTGGGCCACCTGCGTCCCCTCCCTGGGTTTCTGCCTCCTCCAAGCTCATTGTCCTCCACCCACACCAAAAGCAGAGCTTCTTTCCAAAGCACAGTTAAGCATGCCACCTCCTCCCTAAACATTTTTCAATGCTCTTTACCCCCACCCCCAGAATAAAACCCCGTTCTGCCACAAGCCCTTTGGGACATGCTTCCTGTCCACTTGACCAGACCTCCCACCTCTACCCCTCTCACCGTGTTCTTTATCCCCTAGCAATGCTGAGCTACCGAAAGGGCACTGCAGTGCCCTGCTCCTTCCACCTCCATGCCTTTACACATGCCAGGTCCTCTGCCCAGAATACTCACCTGCTCCCGGATTGCCAGCCAACTTGTAACTCATCCCTCAGGCCTCATATGAAATATTTACCTCTTCCTGGAAGCTTTCCCTGACTTCCCAGGAGAGACCTAAATACTCCTTCTTCAGTCTGTTAGCACCTCCATTATGGGACTTAGCTTGTAACTGTTTGCATGTCTATCACTCAGCCAAACCAGAAGCTCCTAAAAAGCTAAAAGTCAAGGTCTTTTCACCTTTGAGACCCCAGTACCAACAACAAGGCCAGGCAAATAGGAGGCATACAATAAATGTTAAAGGAACAAATGAAAGCCTGCATGGATCTATCTGAGGTTACTCTGTGAAACAGAACTCTTGTATGAAATACTGGTGAAATAGATCCCAAAGACATTCTTTGAGGAAACAAAACGAAACAAACAAAACAACTTATTCAACGCACTGGGAAGTTTCAATTACTCCAAAGTAAAACACAACTGAATACTTCCTTTAAAATGTTAAAGAATTTAAAGAATTAGCCTAAAGAAAGAGACGTACCTACGTCTAGAATATTACTAGAGACCGTAGGTCAGGGCTCATAACCACTTATCTGAAAGGAGTTTTAGGGAAGCCTTGTAAGGATGCAGGACACAGGCGATTCGCAGCTGAAAGAACAATGTGGAATCTATTGATCTGTGACTCGGAGACTTTCCCACATTACTGATCCTCTCGTGTGATTCCAGAGTGGCCCGAGGACACAACTGTTTTGCTCTATGAGCGTGTACTTGAGTCTGTTCCCTGAAGCAGGACAGGTGCCAGGTGCTTGCAGAACAGCCGCAGGCCCAGTCCTCACTGCCTAGCAGGAGGCAGACGGTGCTTTCATAGAGCCCAGCACTGCTTGAATCTGCCTCAGGCCAGGGCAGGACCACAGGGGAGAGCTGTGGAACTGACAGCGCTAAGGAACGGCATTCCCTTCCCGTATCAGGAACTAAAAGGCTGCTCTGAACACAGCGGCCATGGGGGTCCGAGACCGAGCTGGACGGGAGCTAACCTGAAGAGCAGCTACCAATGAGACCTGTATTTTCCTCATCTGTTAAAGAAGAAATGTTTAGAGTTCACTGCAGGCTATAATGATTTAGGCAATCTTAGGAGCTAACCATGGGGTTGATCTTTCTGGAGCATATGCACAGTACACAGCTCCTGTTACGATACGGGCTGTTTGTTTGTTTGTTTGTGTGGAATCTTAAGTCTTCCCAGCCTGCAATCAGCTCTCCCTTCATCTTGAAACATAAGGTGAATTTTGTCCATAATTCAAATCCTTCACCTTGAATCTTGTGGTAAATTTTGTCTGTAATTCCTCTGGCAATGAACTATGTCTACATTTATAATATCCCTCCTTTTACTGCTTTGCACTGATGGTTAAATCTTTTAGTTAGCACTTATACATGTCCCCAATTTTTAAACGTCAATGAATGTAGCAGAAAACTAGGTACTTAATAAGTGTTTGCTGATTTGACAATTGTCTAACCATTAGTGCGTTAGTAAAAGGACCCCATTTTCTGATCATGCCTCAGCAGATCTTACAATGAAAAATGGTTCTAGACCAGCAGCTGGGGAGCCTGGGTCCTGGACCTGGCACAGCCACTGACAGCTGGGATTGCTGTCCAGGCATCGAAAATTCTCAGCTATGCCATCACGGGTAAAACTGAAAACACAGCACATCGCTCAGCGTGCTGTTATGAAAATGTAACCTAACACCTGTAAGTGCGAGTGTGTGAGGAAAGCAGAACTCTGAATACATACATAAACATTACTCAGTAGTTTGGGGTATCAGCCCATATTACCATTAACACTACAATAAATGTTCTTTATTCAACGCTTAGTGCGATCGACTATCACTGAGTGGATATACTCATTTATTTTTATATTCAATCAAATACAAGAGTGTTTCACCCTTCAGGACACTTAGACTAATGATATTACAAAAATGAAAGCACTGCCACGGTCCTGCATAAAACAGCTATACAATATCCTGAGATTACATAGGCAGTTATGTGGTTTTATTTCATCTATACTTTATTGATAAACAGTATGCTAAATTCTTTAAAAAGTAATCATTTGGAAACACAAGCCATCATTCTTTCACAGCTTGTCTCCCACTTGTGAAACCAACTGTGCCTTGGGACCCAGGACGTACAACTGGAATGAAGAGAAATGAATCATCAGAGGGGAAAGTAATTTGACATATTTCTTTCCATTTTCAGTTTTCACTTTCAACTTCAATGAGTTGTGTTTTGTTTTTTTCTAAATGACTGAGATATCAATGCCTCTTGTCTGTGTATGTTAACCTTGATTTAAAAATGTAACTGTCGGCCTAAAGACTGACAATTTTCAAAGGTCTAGGAAACTGAGTCATCCTTCAATGAGCACACCAATAAAAACTGCACAAAAACAGATGTGTAGGAAAAAAGAAAAAATCTATCTAATTCATTTATGTCACCCCACAGCAGGATGAGTAAGAAAAAGTTATATTTTCAAAAAAATGTATCACTGGAATCTGAAAATAAATTTCAAAACTATGTACCGGACCATACTGCCAGCCAAGTTCAATTTTATTCATAACCCAGAGCTCATGGATATTCTCTGCCAGTTTTTCTCGTATCCTCTCCAGGTGGGGTGGCAACACGATCTAAAATTTAGGAAGAGACAAAGAAAGCACACATCAGGAAAAAAAATACAATAAAACATAGTGCTAATTGTCCTCAGTGTGAATTGAACTAAATAAAACTGACTCATGTACAATTAAAATGTAATAATATAACTAGATTCTAAACCATCTATTATAACCTAGTTAAAAAAATATATAACTAGTTATCTAAACATTCTTTAGGCAAATTTTGGGACCTTTTTTTTTTTCAGGGGGTGGGGACGGACAGCTTAGGTTTCCAAGTGCATTTATGAATCAACCTTAGGAAGAAAGAAAACAGAGCATTGGTGAGGACAATCACTGCCAAGACAGACGCCTTCATGGATGGATGTGGGGTAACCACCAGAGCGTGCATTGTTTAAAAAGAGAATCACCCCAAAGTTCTTACCCCAACTTGGCCACCTCCACTGGCCAGAAGGAGGCAATTCAGTGCCCAGACCATGATTCATTGGTTCTTTGAGCCTATAAATATCTGATTGCAGTAATTTATGTTTTCTCTTCACTCTGTTATTTTTGATGGTTTCCAAATAGAGTCCTCCAGGGGGGAAATTGTTACATGTTCCCATTATAAAGAGAAACTTTAATGACCTCTCTATAAAGAACACAAAAGGATTTCAAGGTGAGGGGTTGTGTGTCACCCACAACTAGCCCCTGAACAAACAGACCAGGCGACTGTCCACGACATCCACGGCTGAGGCGGTTTCCCCAGGGAGCAGGCTGTCACCGCCTCCTTTCCCCAAGACAGTGGAGGTTACCCAGGTCTCAGGAAATCCACAGTGCGTTAGCACTGATAATCCCGTGGTCCACTCCAGCCCGGGTCTATCCTTGCAACAGCGTTTGCTAGGAAACTTCAGCAGCACAGCCCAGAACCCAGCCACCCTGCAGCGGCAGGCCCCACAACGGGAATCTCAGAGATGAACAAAGCCTGTGTGTTGTCTTACTACATAGTAGTAAAAGGCAGCATGGAGGGACAAAGCATAAAACTGTGATTCAAAGAGCTTAACAAGTGATTCTAAAAAGCCAAGGTTTCTGAGGCCTGGTATGAATCAGACTTGAGAAGAATTGCCTTTCATCTTCAAACACTCATAAACTTTGAATACCTAACCAACCTTACTAAAGGTACTTCACCATCAAAATAAAGCAATATTTAATTCACTGTTAGTGTCAAGATTATTTTTACATCCACGCTACAGAAAAGCAAGAATAATGGCTAGCATCTCTTGGGTGCCTCTTTGCAAACCACTGTGCTAACACGTTACTTATTAACTACGACAAACTCTTAGCATCCCAACATCAGCAGGAAGACTAACTTCCCCAAGGTCCCAGGCGAGGCTTCTGACCTCAGGCATTCTGACTCCATGAGCTCCATCTCTACCCAAGATAAAGGGCAGTTAAGTCGTTTGAAAATACTAGTAAGTGTACCCAGATGGGAGAAGAAATTAAAAACACCATATCTACCTATGTAAAGAGTGCTCTCTAACACTAGTGTGTCACAGACTCATGACTGCATTAGGAAGTCAGTGGAGTGGCTTGGGACCATCCTTAAAAAGATAAAATACAATAGGGTAGAATCCGGGTAAGTGGACATGATAAAGGTAAGCATTATTTTATGAAACTTGTTTCGGCCATACTTATAAATTGTATTACTGTAAAAATGCATTCCTGGGGGGTGCAGTCAAGAGTCTGACACCCACTGCACATCAGAATGACAACGCGCAGGTGCTGCCGTCACAGCTGATCGGGTACCTGGCTGGTGTCCACAGGGATCGGTGTGAAGGCGGCTTGTGTCAGGGATACTGTGGGGCCGAGCAGGTCCCGGGTGTACGTTCTTTCTTGCTTGTACTCTCGGCTGTGTTCCACTTTCAACTTTTCTTTGGGAAGAACAGCTTCATAACAAGGAGCATAACCAGGTGGTGGAAGGAATTTAAATTCTCCATGGCGCCCCCCAAGCAGAAAGCGAACCCTAAAAAAGGACGTATGTCAGGGTCAGTTGTATCTCTGGAGTATACAAAAGATTCCTGATCAACAAAACGCAAGGAAGAAGTTATTAGTACAAAATTAACTTTAGCAGAGCCACATTTTCCCTAAGGACCATCATAATGTTGGTGTCTTAGAATCTAAGAACCTCTAATTATAAAAGGTAGACTTGATCCAAAGAGAAAACAACCTGATGGAATTATGTTAACGGATCAGCAAAAACCTATCTCTCATTGGGGAAATAACAAAAGCACAGGCATCATATTCCCAGCTGAATGCAATACCTGTCCACAGTAACTGGTCACTTAATGTCTCGAGGTGACCAAAGAGTCAACAGCAAAAGAGCAGATATGATATAAATATCTATTCACTTCAAATCATAGGGCTGGACAAGGTCACTTTCCAGTGTCCCATTTCCCAGGGAAATTCATTAAGGGCACTCAAATGATACTTCAATTTGCTGAACAAAGTAGGTAACCTTATGTCTTATTCTTATTCAACAACGACAATGAAAACTTACTAAAGTCTTTCATCTTTCCTCCTCAATTAAAATAATTTAGTATGAGTTCCACTGAACAACCCTTTCTGAAACATAGCTAAATGATACAGATTTCTTGGGCTCTCAAAATTTAGCTTACAAAAATAAATTCAAATTTTCATCTTCTTTGTAATTATTTTTCTACTTCATGTATCAGTTCCAGGCTAAAAACATAAATAAATAAAATAAAAAGCAAAAAAACAAAAATGAGGAAAAGCAATAACTTTAAAACAATCCAGAAGCTTACAGAAAGAAAAATAATTTGTATAAACACATGAGAAAAGGTCATTGGTACATGTATAGCTGATATTTCATGATTGTTCTGTCCCTTCTTCAACATGATGCTTTTGTAACTATGAATTATTCCTGTGAGTAGAATTGTAACAAAAAGAATAACCAGAATAAATGAATGGTCACTTGAAATAAGTGAGCCACACTCAAAGTAGATACAGACATGTATTAATAGATGACAGACAGGGCACTTATCACAACAGACCATTGCTTATTAAAGTTCTCTTTGTAAAACTCCAAGGAATCATCATTTTAATTTCTCTTTCCATCTGGCGGTAGCAAAAAAAGCAAAAGGCTAGAGGAAACCGTCTTGACCCAGTGGATTTCAGGCAGATAATTTTCAGGTGTAATAGGCAGAGGTTAACACAGACAGGAGTTGTCTTGATCAAAAACAAAACGAAACAAAATTTAGTTTCTGTAGAAATTAGGGGCTTTGGAGTAGAGTGTGGAAATATGATGAAAAGATAAAGAAAATTAATGAAAATAAATATAAGAAAATAAGTAGTATTTTGTATATAATGTTATTCATTTCCCCTTATTAAATAAGAAAGTGAACTTAAATGGATTTGAAATATTTCAGGACACTGATTTCAAGGAGAGTTAGTGGACTGCCCACATCTAAATGCTTGGATATGTAGACAAACCATTCACCCCTCTGGGGTGAATCTTACCTCTTTCTTTAAAAACAGGCAGCAGGCCCTGTGCACAGATGCCCAGGAATGAGAGAGAAAGTTAGGGAAGCAGGAGTGGTGGCAGTGCAATCTTCTGTGAAAGTGTAAGTGAGAAGGGATACAGACCAAAAACACAGAAATACTAACTTTATTCCTGCAGAGAAACTAACAACTGGAAAGAAGAGGCCATCGATGTTGAAATTCTCAAACATTCCTTGAACAGGTTGTCCATTAATTCGGAATGAGATGCTCGGGGCACTTAGATCTAAACAGCAACTGATAACGTCATCAGTTCTCAACAAATGTTGGTTTGGTGAGCTTACAGTCCTAGCGATACAACCTAGAGAGGAAAAACACGAAGGAAGGATATGTGTGTTTATCTCAGAGAATCATCTTCAGAGCTCGAGACAGAGTTCTGAATGGCTAGGGACAAATCAATGCACAATACTATAATACAATAAATGCTGAATGCAAATAATGTTCTACATCAAGTCCATTGTCAAAAAAAAAAGTTGCTTTTTTTTTTCAGGAGGCATTCTGCTATCTTTGTTATAAAATGGACCTTCTGATAGGCAGAAACTTCTGCATGTAGGGTGGCATTTTCATCTTAGAGATGATAACATAATGATGTCAGAGGAAAAATGTCTAGGAAAAGATCTGAGTTGAAACAGTGCTTATATAACCATCAGCAAATGACTTAACCTCTCTAAAGCTTGATTTCTTATAAATCAAATGTCATCACCTTGTAGAATTGTTGTGGTGATTAAATTAATGACTTATAAGAACTTGGAGTCTGAGATACAGCAGGTATTTCATGTCAGTTCCTTTTTAAACTATCAGGTTTCCTTTGTTTTATAAAATAAAAATACACAAGGATTATGAAGCAGAAAATACGATCGTTTACTAGAGACAAATATGTAGCAATCAGTTTGTTGTTTTACAATTTAATTCACATAAGACCTTGGTTGGCTTCTTAAATACAGCAGCCTCCAATGTGAGGCATGAAAATGACATTTGATAAATGCCATGTTTTGCCGTGGCCAACCTATGTGTGGCCTAGGCCCATTCTCACTATGTCGGAACTCCTTTGGCAGTTTGTCCCGTGGGTACACTGAGCGACAAGAAGTCCCAAACTCAAACACATAAGGTGTCTCAATTTAAGCAAAGACAAAAATAGATTTCATGATACAAACTTTGTGATCTTAAATAACACCTTTTCAAAAATTTCTAGCATGCCAAGGTTTTACCAACAGCTTATGTCAAATGCCAGTAATAGAGCAGATCTACTTTTTTAAAATGTGGACATCTTTATTTTACCAATATTCAAATCTGCAAGCAATAAATTCACTATCAAGTGGATTTTTCTAGAATTGCCCGGATATAATATAGACAACTTTTCAAAACACCATGTAAAAGCAATGCAGCTCTCAGAAAAAGGTTTTTACCCTTTCTTGTGTCAAGATCTGTGGCTGATGAAAATACTACTACACAGTTAGTTTCTATAATCGAAATATGGTGCTTAGTCTGAGGGATATTACTGTGCTAATGATAACAACTATCTAAAAGTCACCACGATACATGGTGTGGCAGTGCCTGAAACAAATGAGTAAGACAGACGAGATCACAAGCCAACAGCCTGAGGTCTACAGTTCCAGGGACACTCACGCTGCTAAATCCGCTTAGAATCATCTTCGGGTTGTATTTCTATGAACGCACAGCAATCCCTAAAACTGCATCCTATTCTCTGCTTGAGCCGGAAAGGAAGACAGCGGGTGTAATTTATCAGTCCTGGATTGCAAGTCTGTGCCCATCTTTCCTATTTACAGTCTCCAAAAGCACCTAGATTTTTCACACTCTGGTCTCACAAATGCCTGGGACTTGGACACCCAAGATCCACTTCTGCGAGGGGGGATGTGGCAACACTGTACAAAGTTTAAGTTGAAAGAATAAAGAAAAACACAGTTCACAACTGGCTGAGGAGCCAAGTTCAGGTTCCATCTTCACTCTCCAATTGAAAGTCAAGTGGCAAAGAATGTGCCCAGAAATCACAGATATTTGATACTTTCAATTCTATTTCAACTATTAAAAATAAAGAAATAGGACAGTGGCCTCGAGAAGATTATTTGAATTACTATGAGGTTGACCTTGGTGTGTCAGTCAGAAGCCAATTTATTTAGATTTGTCTTTTTGACCAGGAATCTAAAACAAAAGAGAGAGGGGTTGGGGGGAGGTGAGAAGGGGGGAGGGGTCAAGATGTGCAAATTGCCAGTTATAAAAACAGTCACGGGGATGTAAAGTACAGCATAGGGAATATAGTCAGTAATATTATAATAACTATGTATAGTGCCAGATGGGTACTAGACTAGTCAGGGGGGTCACTTCCTAAATTATATAACTGTCTAAACACTATGTTGTACACCTGAAACTAATATAACATTGTATGTCAACTATAACTGAAAAATAAAAAAATATTTTTAAAATCAGCATTTAAAAATCCCAGTGCTTGAGAGAAGCACCTATTAACTGTAGGCATGATATGGTGCACATTTCCTTGTCATTAAAAAAACAAAAATTTTCTCGACATAAAATTTCACGGTGATTTTCTCCTGAAGTTCCACAACCTAATGTTCTTTCTGTGATAGTTTCTCAGATTCACTGAATTTGTTGTTCTGAGTGTTCTATTTTTAACAGATACTTTGCAGTGAAAGGCATAGCACATATAGTTCGATTTCCATAAGCACTTTCTATGTGTTGGAAGAAAAAGCTTCAAACTAAATGTGAAAATAAAAATGGTGAAGTGGTGTCATGTGGAATAATTAGAAACAATTTAGTATTGTCTTATTAGTGTAACTTCCCCCACTCATCTCTGCGTAACAGGAGAACAAGTTGACACGTTCCTTTCACTCTCCTGAGTATACCCATTTTGTGGGGAGCGATACTAGGAGGTAAAGAGAGAGGGCCAGAGTTAAAGAGTATTATAAAATAGACATTGACTCAATTTGGTATTTGTTAGGTCTCCTCAAGTTGCTGTTCTTTGCCTTCATTTGGTTGGTAAGAAAATGTTGTGATGGGAACAAGCATTGTGACTATATAGTCTGACCAGAACACACATATAAGACAGGCCCAGTAATATGATGAAATATGCAAAATCCAGCTCCCTCTCTTCCAGACCACTTGAGCTACTGACACTTAATAAAGGAAAAATTCAGTAAGCACTATTGTTAGATAAGATTACGTGGAATGCTTTTTTCATAAACTCATCACCATAAACTCTTAGGTTTAATTCAATTCAATTATTAAATGCCTTTTCCTAAGCTATTAGACCTATACAGCTCTAATAAATGACTATCACTTGTACCCCATAAGAGACAAAGTTCAACTTTTTATACTGTAAGGTAGCTTTCTGTATTTTCTATCTGCTCAATTTGTTACCAAATAATTTAAGAACTATCCTCTAAATGCGGCTTTATGAACACAAGCCCGTGTCTGCAGAATGCAGGTAAATTCCAATGTCTAAGAAACATCCACATAATCAAGAGCTAAATGGAGCCACCCATTTAAATACAACTTTTTATAAATCAGAGAAAAGAGTATTATTTTTAATGTATGTCACTCGTTTTTCATATACATTCAACCATCAACGCTGAGAGTTGGTAGCTGGTGAAATAAACTACACATTTATGTTTAAAGTTCCACATTCTAAACCTGTCATGTGAATAAGAACTGACTCCTCATAATACGTGTTATGAATTACTGAATCCTGACATTACATTATCTATAAGTGGAACATAGCCTATATCTTCTAATTATTTTCCAGGGATTGTGTTTTGTTGTTGTTGTTGTTGTTGTTTTGTTTTTTAATATGGGAAGCTAAAGCTTTGCACATACCAATCAAAGTGAGTAGGAAGCAAACAAGGTTTTTGCGGTTGATTCATGAATTGAAATGTCACTTTTTAAATACAGAAGGCCCCCTTATCTCGTTTCACTTTCCATGGTTTCAGTTACCCACAGTCAACTGTGGACAGAAAATATTAAGTGGAAAATTCTAGGGAAAAAAATTCATGTTTTAAATTGCATGTTGCTTTGAGTACCATGATAAAATCTCCTGCAATCCTGCTGTGTCCCGCCCAGGATGTGAACCACCCATGTCCAGCGTCGCTATGCTCCCGCCCATTAGTCACCGAGTAGCGTCTTGGTGATCAGACAGACTGTCATGCTTGTGTCCAACTCACCCTTATTTTAGGTAATCATGGCTCCTAGCTTAAGAGTAGTGATGCTGGCAATTCAGATATGCCACACAGAAGCCAGAAGTGCTTTCTTTAAGTGAAAAAGTGCATATGTACAGGAAAAAACATAGATATATATGATTCTGTACTATCTGTGGTTTCAAGCATCCACTGGGAGTCTTGGAATGTATCCCTTGCAGATAAGGGGGGACTACTATATATTGTTCATAAACAATATAGTCCACTGAAAATGTACTATAATCATAAGTTTTCTTTTTCCCCAAAGTGAAATTTTGCTTTTTACTTAATATTCTCATTCATCATTTCAACATTAAATTTGTGAATAATAAATGTATCCAGTATAAACCACATCAATAGTTTTCAGAAATGTACAGCAAGGGTAAGACTTCTTACAAAACACTGTGAAGGAGAATAGACATTACTTACCTGCCCAGAGATGCAGGCCATCAAATCCATAGGAAAAGAGGTCGTCTCCAACGCCATTCCCGCCCCACTCCTCACCCCCACCGGGGTAGGGGGAGTACCCTTCCGTGGACGCCCAGCCCACACGCAGGTGGGTTGCTTCAGCTGTCACAAATGGCTCTGTGTGGTCCACCATCAGCTCATAGTACCATTTCTTATACTGAGCAGACCCTTCACTGACGCCCAGAAAAATATTGGGCCTCATGCTTTAAAGAGATAGAAATGCACATGAGCAAACCCGAACAAACTTTTCAGTTTTAATTTAAATCTCACAGTCTTGAACATTAGTCCTGCTCTTCTAAGATGCACCATATTAAATACCTGTTTCCTGAAGTACTAAAAAATGACTAGGACAACCACGGAGGTAGTACGCAGCGAGAGCCAGCTAACCCTCAGAGAATGGCATTTGCTTTCTGGGTTACCTGCAATGTCACTCGAGGGGCCATGATTTTTTTTTTTTATTGCTCTTTGGCATATTTTATTTCATTAACCATGTTTCAGGAGAGACACTCAGTAGAGACGGCCCTGAGAATTAATGGAGTTGTTATTAGTCCAAGACATGTAGACATCTTCCTAAGCTATGCTTATGTCACATGGGGTGTGAAGCTGAAGCGTGTCATGTTGTTAGTGAAGGAATGAGGTGACTAATCATCCTTGTTCTCTGTGCCTCACTGTGAACAGAAGAGTTTCTAGCTAGTTGTATGTAATTGCATTTCATAAGGGACTTGTACCCTATGTTAACACTAGGGGCAAGAGAAGGTCTTGGGAAAGACCACTCAGTAACAGCAGGTCTATTCTATAGAGAACAATGAAGGAAGTCTTAAATTAATCCTATTTTTAAAACACAATATAGAAATAAACACCAAGCCTGACATTTACGTTTAAAACAGTGAAGTATTAGTTTGGTGCAAAACTAATTGCGGTTTAAAAGGTTAAAAATAATTGCAAAAATTGCGATTACTTTTACACCAACCTAAAGAGCTGTTAGATACAGTATATCAGTTGTTACTACCACACATATTTTCTTAACTATAATCTGCATCTTTACTACTATGATTATTACTACGACTACTACTTTTTTGTATAAGGAAGGCACTGTGACATGAGTTCAGTCTCCAGCATAGACCTGAGCTCCGTTTCCAGTTCCCATATTTCAATCTGTAACATGTGATAACAGCACCCGGTACAAACAGAGAATACAGAGTACACATAAAGCACCGGCCTGTTGCCTGGACCCCAGTCCTCAATAGATATTTCATACTTTGGAAGGTAGATCTGCCTGAAAATGTAGTTTTATTGGTCAGTCATGGAATTTATATCTTGGACATCCTAATTCAATTTTTTTTATTATAAATAGTGGGAAATTCAACATTGGTACTGAAAGGTAGCGTTTTCAGTAATACAGAGGGTGAAATATAGATATATACACACACACTTTAAGAAAGAAAAAAACTATAAAAATTGTAATAATATATATCGATAACAAAAGATGAATACAAGTCACGTTTGACTTTTGCAATTACAAGAGATGCTCAAAGTGGTTCCCATCAGCGTCCAGACACTTGTGATTATGGCGAACTACTGCTTGACCAACGTTGACTAAAGTGTCCACTTGTACACATTTTTTGGCACCCCTGGTATTTTAAGGTGTAACACATAATTATATTCCACTGTATCCCGTATCGCTGTCAGCCTGCTTCTGAAAGTCTGATAACCCAGCTATGTAAGAATGTGAAACAAAAGCCGTTACGCCTTTGTCTGTGATAAGTGTGTATATTTCATTTGGTTCATCTATTCTTATTATCTCATCTGAGTGGTAGGAAAAAATTCTTATACCATTAACTGGAGAAACACCCTAATAACATAAACAGACCATCTGATGTCTTTGCTACAGAGCGAGCCCACGGATTCCTTTGTTAGGCTACCAATCTGGTGACGCTGTGTATGTGAACCGACCTGCTGACGTGGTTCACGAGGCGTGTCTGCAGTAACAGATCCCTTCCCGGCAGCAGATTGTCACAGATGAGATGCTGGTTGGAACGGACTGCTACTCCATGGCAAACGCAGAGAGAGCATAAGACATCCAGAACCTGGGAACAGAAACCACTGTCGGCTGACTCTAATTCCCGTCCACATTCAGGTATGGGCAGCGCTTGTCACACATGCAGACACCTCTGATTTAGTTTCCTCCGGTCACCTCTGGTTTAGTCATTTAAACAGGACAGTGATATGTCCATTTACTTCACAACTGTCCTCCATACACTTATTGAGACTTGCTCATTCTCCCACTGACGCTGCAAATAAACTCTGCATGATATTACCAGATTATACTCAATAGATGAAAAACTCCCGTGAAAATTTTCATCTTTTAAAGTTATTTTATTTTAAAAAAAATAGTTTAAATTATTGCAGAATTTGTTCGTGGCCATAAAATGGCTCACTTACCTTGTGATTTCTTCCATGCTTGTCTAAAAGTGAAATAATGGATTTAATATGGCCTTCTTTAATAATATTTAGAGCTTCTGGACTTTCTACTAACACACAGTGCAAAACTTCAAGAATACCTGAAGACAAAAAAAGAAAGGGAAAATAGGATTAACCAGTCTACAACGATCAGCGTCTTCCCTTTTCGCTCTGTGTTCATTCAGTTGAGCATATAATTGTCATGTGTTCAATGCATTTGTCACAGGGCACTGTAATAGGGGGCAGGTCGTGTTTGGGAGAGGGCGACTGATAACCAAAGATGGTGAATCACAGTCTAGTGAGGAAAAGGCAGAGGTACAGTGTTCAGCCCCGGGAGAGGCATGGAAAAAAAAGCAACATTCCGGTGGGGCCGTGGAGAACACACCCATGACCATTTCCAGACAGCAAAAGAAGGGCAGGACAGGGCCGAGTGAAGTCTTGCGTGAGGGCATACCTGATGTTCTCTGTACGTATGAGTTGGGATTTTTTTGGTTTTTGGCTATGTTTTTAGATTTCATACCTAAGTGAGATCATACAGTATTTGTCTTTCTCTGGGGATACAACGGACAGCATGGTGAATACACTTAATAATACTCTACTGTATTATATATTTGAAAGTGGCTAAGAGAGTAGACCTTAAAAGTTCTCATCAAAAGGAAAATAATGGGTAGATTATGCGTAGTGACGAATGTTAACCAGAGTTATTGCGATCATTTCACAATATATACAAATATCAAATCATTATGTTGTACATTGGATACTAATGTAATGTTATACATCAATTCTATCTCAATTTTAAAAAGGAAATGAGAATGGGAACATAAAGATAGAAAGGAAATTCAAATAATTAAAAGATTGTTTTGCTTCAATCTGTGTAAATTTTTTAAACCTGAAAAAAAGGAAACATTTTCAGAAAGAACCGTAACACAATAGGACGCGTCTATTTCCATTTTATTCTGCATTAAATTTCAATACTTAATCAATGCATCTAGTCTCATCAATCCTCAGTATTCCTGACAGCAAATGAGCAGTAACATTCTCTGCCTTTTCTCTATACAGTGTACAATTAACTTTTAATATATGGGCAATCCTATATAAGCCTTATCCTATATCTTAAACTTCACCTGTGACATGAACTAACAAAAGCTGCCCCTCCCACTCATAGAGCACACATTACAGTCCTGAGGGATGATGTCAGGGCTAGTAAGACACAGCAGTAAACCAGATGCGACCATTCAGTATAGATGCTGTGCCGTAGTGAGGAGGAGTAACCGGAACGCAGGTAGACGAGTCCAGGTGGGTTTTAAATACCACGACCTAACTGTCTTTTGGGCATTCTAGACTGCTGCCACGTGCCTCCGAGACAACTTTGCCAAAACTGAACGTATTACCTTTTTTTGTACATACACATGGTCAAGCTGCTTCTCTGGTCCATCTACATCCTCACACTGAAAGATTCAGGTTATTTTTTTGAATCCTCTTCTACTTTCTCATTTTCCCAAATCTAGTCTTTAAACTTCATTAATTCTGGGTCCTAATTTGTCTGCTAAATGCATCCTTTGCTTTCACTGACAGGCCTCCTGTGACCTCCCTGCTTCTCATCTATCCTCCCTCTCTAATCCATCCTCTAGACTATGGGCAGTTATTATCCTAAAACACACATTTATCGTTGTCAGCTCCCTGTGTACAATCTCCAGTGGCTCTGCAGACCTTCCAAAGTGAGTGTGCACTCCCTGTGGCATGTCAGTCCCTCCCCAAATGGTTCAATCAGCCTTTACAGCCTCAGTCACTATCACCTCCTCCTACAAAGCAAGATTATACATATGCTTTTATTAACTATGAATCATACATATTCACTAAGCACCTACCATGCATGTACTGTTTGGGGCACTGGGGATCAGCAGTAGAGAAAGCCTGCAGCGCCCTGTCGGAGCTTGTGGCATTTTTCTCACCTTCAGTACTTTGCGTCTATTATTCTCAGACTTAAATACACTCCGTCTTCTGAGACTGCAAAATTTGAATCATCTTGCAACATAAAAGGTGGCAGAAAGTCACCCATCTGGTGAGTCTTGCCCAATTTCCTGGGGTGAATTATTCCTTCTTGCAGCACTGATCACATTTTATTGAAATTATTTCCTTTCACTTCAGTCTCCCATTAGACAATAGGCCCTTGAAAGCAGGGACTTGTTCAGCTTTGCCTCACGCAAAATGGAGGATGCAAGCATTCTATGTATAATGCATGCAATATTCAGCTATTTGCCTTAAAACTGTTATGGCTGTAACTCTCTGAATTATTTAAATTCTCAGGATAAAGAAAAATTTCTAAAGATGTGGCAAAATGTCTGGAGAAAAACGTAATGGTACTTGGAGCATCCAGGGCTGTGATGGTAGACACTCCTCACTGTGATTTCTGTAATCAAGGACAGTGGCCCAGTTTGCTTCGTATTAATTGACTTACACGTGTATTACTTGGCCTCTAAAATTGTGGGATCTTCCTCTGCGATCAAAGGTGACTGTGCCCCAAGTTGGACAAAATTTGTTGAGGGTCTACATGGAAAAACTGGAAACAAGCCACAGAGCAGACGTGCAATATTTGGTCTGATTTTGCCTCCCAGGAAGATTCGAGCCTGGGGATTTCACCCCATACCAAGCAGGCACAAGTTTACTGGTAGATCCTGCACACACGAGAGAAGGAATGAACAGAAGCAGACTGGTAGCTACTCAGGCACAGGAGGCCAATGTGGGGACAGTGAGACTCGTGCTCCTATGATCATCACAGGAAAAGAAGGAAACCTGCTGACTTAGAAAGCTCAAGGCCAACCTCCAGGGTATTGTTCTCTCACCTATCATTACAACTGTTTAGCAAAAATAAAACAAAATTAAAATAATCGCAGATCACTGAGGGGTTTTGTGGGTTTCGATGAAGCCTAGTTCTCAGTGCATGAGGGGTAGATACGAGGGATTCAATTTTGAGAGAAGAGAAGGCTCTCTCCTGTCTCTACCAGGAGTGGGAGTAAGGGTCCTGAACAACTCCAGAAGGAGGACGTGGCCTTCGCTGACAGTTTCAACATGGAAACCTCAGTCTAAGGGAGAGGTGAGCAAACAGGAAGGCATCCACCCAGTGGTAATTGGTGTGACTCACACTGCCCCCTAGTGAAGGAAACACATAACTGCGGTGTCCCCTGCAGGATCAGTGACCAAGTAGAGAAACTGGGATTTCCAAATTATTCAAAACACAGGTTGTTTTTATTTCCCCCACTACTGGGAGTTAAAATTCACATAACTTTTTGGTCGGACTTTATTATTAATATCCCCATGTCTCACTGAAGGCAAATGGAAAAAGGGAAATTTGTATTTTCGCCCTGGGTAACTGAAACACAAAGTGACAAATGAGTATTAAACACACACACACACACACACACACACACACACACACACAATATGAAACAAGCAGGCAGGTCAAAGCTTCTACAGCTGTTACTAGACTGTTCCTGGATGCAGTAACGTGTATGTGATGGACTGTCATCCTTTCAAAAGAGGGACTGGTACACTTGATATTTACAAGGCTTAATGAAGGAATAAAGTAACAAGCGGTGTTGTTATTATTCTGTTGTGTTATCAGTAGTTACAAACACGGACTCAAACTCATGTGGCTGGATTTAAGTCCAGGCAGATTTTAGGCAAGTTACTTAACCTCTCTGGGCTCCAGTGTTCTGATTTCTAAAATGGAAATAATCATAGTACCGACCCTGGGAATGTCGAGAGAAGTAATATACGAAAAGCATTTAGAACAGGGCCTACATCCAAGCGGAGCTCCATAGCTATTATTTTACAGTTGTGACAAAATTAATACAAAAGAGAAACAAAATAAAAAGGATCAACACGGATACAGTACAAATATGCTTCTTTTTAAACAGAGGTTTAAAATGAAGAAAATGTAGGGAAACGCTGAGAGAACAACACTGATCAGATGAAAAATTCAGGAAAAATACGGATTCATCAGCATGAAGAAGTGAAATCTATGTTAGTCATTAAAATAAGGTAAGTTGGTAAGTTAAGTTGCAGGAGAAATCAAACTGTTCTGTTAGGATTTGAGCTAGAAATGAGTGATGTGGTAAAAAGAGTAACTATGGAAAACGATGATAAAATCAATCAACTGTACATCACAAACCACTAGATGTTTTGTTTTGTTTTTTCTCAAATAAGAGATCATTGATTTTTTTTTTTCATTTCAAGAACCATTTTCTAGAAATGAAATTTGCCATCAATCCCACACACAGGCTTTCAGAAAAGTATTCTGAAAAGGATGAAGATTTCAGATAACCCAGAAAGTCTGACCACTTCTTCATTCAGGATGGAAAGTTCTGTTTCTTTGGGCTTCACTTTCGGGGACTTCTTTTCCCACTTTTCACATTGCTGGTAAAATATATCAAAATACAGGCAGTCCTCCAACTTCAGATCCACTACTCTCTGTCCTCTTTTTCTTCCTGGCTACAGCTTAATGCTTTGCTGAGACGAGAAGGAGGAGTACGGCAGCATGCTGACCTTCCAGCATCATTCAAAAATGAGTAATTTTTGATGAGGGCCTTAACTATCTATTAAATCAGTAACCTTTTGCTACTAATACATTATTCCAAACATTTAGAGTGAATATCTTTAAAAAATGTATTCTCTCTTTCCTTATCAATTCTTAATTAACCCATCAGCATTAAACATAATTTATGTATCTTGAAGACCCAGGATCATTGTTAAAAACACCAATCACTATAATGTGCTATGGATACAGATGGGTGACGATGGTGAGCGGAAATCGGGTCAAAGAGGTACTGACCCCAACAGCTTTCATAAAAGAGTGTCTATAGAGTCTCCCGTGCCATCATGATTCTGACTCACTGTTTCTCCTAAGGCTCAATCTCATGGGTATACCATAGCTGACTTTCTGCAAAACCAAAAGCTTTGAATCAATGGCTACATTGCTTTTTCCAAAGGCATCTCCTGGAAAACTGTCTCCTCTGTTATCACTAGCATTGCGTGAATTGTTAGGGTCACTCAGAGACGTTAGCTGTGACTGCTGCCTCACGAACAGGGGATCCCATACAATGCCCCATGAGCCCATACTCTTTCTAACTCCACCTGACTAGATACGAAGGAGGAAGACCTTCCCGCACACGTTTCTGGGGCACCTTGCTCCTAAAGCTACAGGTTCTTTCCTTCGAAAACTCAGGAGCTTATGCTCTGCCAGAAATGGTGGTTACGTCTTTGGAAGCATGAAACAATCATATTTCCAGGTACTAGAAGTTGCATTGTAGGTGAGTGCAAAGCTTTGGCAATTCAAGACCTCTGGAAGACTCCTTATTCTGCTTATAGCCAGAGGGGCCTTCATTCATGGCACTTACTAAGATTGAGAGGAACTGGCGGGCATCCCGTCGGTCACTTTCAGAACTCTGGGGGATAAACTACGCAAAAAATAAGACTCAGAAAACGTATGCAGCCTCTCAGCCTGTTGTTAGTCAGCTACCTCTTGAAATGCTTTGTGGGCACATCCCAGAAAAACCCAGCCTTCAGCAATCTACCAACTGCACTGGCTCACACAAGCTTTCTGTCTCTTCTGTTCAATTCATGTGAAATAGTCACACATGAAGCCTGGGACAATGTCTAGCTTATCTTTTCTCCCCAAAGAAATTCATAGCGGTTATTCTTATAAACTGATCAGATACTCTCCTGAAGCTTTATGTACTAGGAATACTGGTCAACTTCACATCATGCAGACTGTGTAAAAACATCTGTCCCGTGGCCCTTTCCAAGGCTCTCCATCACATAAATAGTTAGCTGAGTAGCAGACACTGCAGGGCCCAGCTCACACTCACACCCTCTCCGCTCAGGAAACACTGCCTGACCTCTGACCGCCAGCTCCTGCTTTGGTAGCATTTGCTCTGCCCACTGTGGCCGCTGGAGGAGCCCCTGGGAGCAGCATCAACAATGACAGAGAGAACCTGGTTATAAACATCCCAACCCCTATGTTCTATGGTTTCCCAGAATTTCCCAAGGAAAACACTCCGGTTACCTAAAGCAGGACCGTGCTTTTCAACACACCCTTGCTTGCCTCTTCTCTACCTGTCGCATGTCCACTCACTTCCCAAACAAACTTGCCCTTCCATCCTTTTCTCAAGGTCTACTTCAGGGGGAACTCAAACTAAGGTAAGCGGTTTCATTAACGCATCCTTTTGCTTTTTTCAAGCCTTCATCTGACTTCTATGTAAGTTCGCACAAATTTATTTTGATTTTTGCCCACTGACCTTTTCTGACGGAAATTTAGAGTTCACAGAGCCTCGTGGCTTTGCTCTGCTGCTCATATACAGACACATAGAGACCAGCAGTGCAGGTGGGAGAGTGACACGCTGAGCAGAGAGTGTGGTCAGCAATCTCAGATGGGGAGAAAAATAAGATGACGCACTCGCTAAATAATAGTGCGTGATTGAAATAAAGGTATATATTTATTTATATAATATACAAATACTATATGAACATATAGTATTTATAAATTAATTTATATATAAATGTATGTATGCATAGTATTGTTACTGTCTCTATAAAATAAGCAACATTCCATTTCCTCTAGGAGTATGTTCATTAAAAGCAAAAATGTAACTACAGTAGAGAAGTGTTCAGCGCAAAAGATTTTAGATCCTTAAGAACTAGAAGGCTGCAAGGTATAGTGAAAACTGTTCAAGACTGACACAAGGGAGCTGGGTTTTCATCTTGGCTACAACAATTAATTCTAGCATCTCAAATCAGTCATTTAAATGTTCTGTGCCTCAGTTTCCTTTCCTCGAAAGTGAGAATGTTAGATTCAGCATTGTCTAACGGTCCTTCCCACCCCGGACTTTCACTAGGTTTTTTGAGTGAGCACAGGGCTACTTCTGTCATAAGTAGAAGCGCCTGGGACCAATGGCTGGATTGAGAAAAGATAACAGCAAATAGTGATAGGATACAGTGGCATTGTGCCTGTAACTGACGGAACCCAGACCATAAACACCAGGACTCCTTGCTGAGCGTAAAGGATGCTCTGCTCTGCTCTGCTCTTTCTCTCTCTCGTCTTCTCCTCTGAGAATTGAAGTGACTGTTAGACCAGCATTAGCACTCTGACCTCAAGCTCATCGTGCTCCTTTCCAGATACCCTCGGGACAGGCGTGCTCTTTTGTATCTACTGGAGCTTGCCACCATTCTGAACACTTTGACCCAAGAAGGTATACCATTTTTGCAATCACGGCCATCACCTTGTTACCAGTAATTTGGTCACTTCCCACCAGGAGTTATTCAGTTTTTTCCTTCATTCAATGTGGTGTGTCATCTAGTTCACGTTGTGATAGCCTGGAAACCCTCATCTTATAAATCTTGTACCTTTTATTTCAACAATATCCTTCTCTAATCTGTTTCTGCCACCCAACATTCCAGCAATGTCTTAGCACTCATTGTGACTCCAATTTCTCTTCCTTCTACATCGGAAAACTCTGAAATTTTCCTCTGTGACTTAAAACAACACTCCTTGACCACAGCCACCTGTTCTTCTGTCTCTCTATCCATTCAACTCCAATGAAACTGTCCCCAAATGGGTCTTTATCATGCAAAAGTCATGGAATTATTTCTGTATTGACAGGCACTGTCTTAAGAGAGTTCAAACATCCATCGATTCATTCATTCAACAAATACTATTAAGCACCTATGAGGCACCAGAAGTACTTGTATGAGAGACACAGAGAAGACAAAGAAGAATGGAATCATGCCCCTCCCTTCAAGTTCATATTAGTGTAGAAGATGGAGAGAAAAAGAAAATAACATAAAGAGTATTAGTGCTACAGAAGGGCAACTAATGAAATACTGCGCCAATGGGCGAAGGGGCAGACAGGTTCAGTGAGGGGTGTTGCTGAGGCCATCAATAGCACCAGGGAGCTCACATGACCTGAGACTCACCTGAAAGTCTCCACAACACCAAATGTAAGTAAGATAGACGTTAGAGACAGACGTACCAAGTTTACTACCTACGACTATTTTACTATAACAGAGTGTTGATTAGTATTTACTAAATCCCTGTAAAATAAAATACTGCACTATGTTATTTGGGAAACCATCCCTTTTGTTTATACAGTACATTAGAAGTAATTGATTTGGGAAAGACGGGAACCCTGACTCTGTAGTTGCTGACCGGACTTCACTCTTTTTAAAATGTAAATGAACAAGATACTGTTAGACTGCTTTACAGAAGTAACTAATAAAAATACTATAATATTATCATTAAATAAAATGTCTAACATATTAAAAGAAAAATACTACATCACACTGAAGCTCATAGTTTCTTTTTATGTCTTAAAACACATAAAACAGAAGCAAATAGGAATAATATATCACACAAGGAGATAACTGGAAAACATACCAGAAGAAGCTTCCAGTCTTTCCAATCGGCTTATCAACCAGTCGAGGGAGCCAGAAAATTGAGCACAATTTTTCCGATTTCCTCTAATCAGAGCCGCTGCAAAAGAAAAAGCAGATTTCACACTTATGTGATTTTCTAGTTCAAAACGCAAGGTAAACTAATACTAGATCTAAAATGTTAGATCAGGAACAAAATATCTTTACTTTATATCTAAAACATATACAAATACACACACATACACAAACAAAATTGAGACATTAAAAAAAGAACTGATGAACTAACGAGGACTGAAAACACTGGTCATTAGAAGGGATGTATTCTGAGAAGGTAACAGTTCATATAGGGAGCTAATAATGAAAGATAATGGAGAAACCAGTGTCCTGGGAGTTCCTTCATTAGGGATCTAATACCCACTGCTTTTCATTAGCTGTGAGACTAAATTATTTAATTTCCCTAGAGTTTAATTTTCTCACCTATATAATGAAGTTAAGAGCACATCAGTTTTCCTAAAAATGTAACACAAAATACTGGGAGACACAACTACTAACTATAACAGGCATACAGACAGATACAATGAAATGGTACAAGGAAAAGCGTGGGAGGGCCAAAGGCTAATAAGCTGGAAAACCTTTTTGTTTTTTCCTGTATTTCTTCTTCCCATTTAGAGATTTGCATGCATATCAAGGATTCTGAGAACTCTGGCTGCAAAGTCACCTATTTTAACTTTGCTTAACCTAATGTTTCCTACTCTCCTTTAACCAAAGAACCCATCTGACATGAAATTCCAATCTCTTTACAATCTGACCTTACAATTTCTTTCAACCCAATTTGTATACGCAATTGAAAACGTTTGATGTTTCAAAATCAAATCATTCAATTCTCTCAAGATAAATCTGGTAAACATTTTATATAAACTCTACACTTACACCCATAAGATGGGTCAGAAACAGTATAACTGTTTACAAAGGGCTGGTGAGATTTTTATATGATATGGTATTTAATGGGAAACAGATGCTACCATAAAAAGAATCACTATTTAAAATGGATGGATCTTGAGATTATTATGCTAAGTAAAGTCACACAGAAAAAGTCGAGAACTATATGATTTCACTGATATGTGGGATATAAAACTGAAAGTAACAAAGGAACAAGACAAACAAATAAAGAAACAAAAACTCATACACACAAACAATAATTTAGTGGTTACCAGAGGGTAAGGGGGGTGGGGGGTGGTAGATGAGGGTAAAGGGGGTCAAATATATGGTGATGGAAGGAGAACTGACTCTGGGTGGTGAACACACAATGTGGTATACAGATGATGTATTATAGAAATGTACACTTGAAACCTATGTAACTTTACTAACCATTGCCACCCCAATAATTTTTAATTTAAAAAAAAAAAGAAGAAGAATCACTATTTAAAATCTGGTATTGCTAGGAAGCAATTTGAGGAACTGAAATGTGAGGACACTGCCTGGTCACCTCCTTGTAACAGCAAAACAGAGGAGACCCTATAGTGACCGAGCACAATTAAACTTCAAGACTCCTTCACATTTCCTCTTTCTCCCAAAAAAGTTGTCCGATGTGAGAGTAAGAAAAGGAATCATGACAGAAAAGACAGGAAGGCTGTGTTCTTACAGCTGCATGAGAAGAGCTCTCTGTGCACAGAGTCCCCAGAACCAAGATGAAAAGACGAAAGATGATGCACGCCGCCATTACTGAGACGCTCCTCTTGCCCTGGGACCAGCAGCCCCCAAGAGCCAGCACCCAGCTACACACACGGTGATGACTGCCAGGGCCGAGTTTCAGGAAGAGACATGGTAGAGGATGAGGGGCCCTATGTGCTCAGTGGGACTTATAATCTATAAGAATATCTGTTCCCGATTTAGAACAGCAGCCACTCGGGAAAGTATATAGTGAAGGTTTTAAATCTTTATAGAGTCTCATTTGTTTAAAATTTAGCTCACTCTTCATTTTACCTCTGGTTTTTACAATTAAAGATATTAAATATCTTCTAGCAGTCAAATGTTACAGATAAGGTGAGTCTTGAAGAAACAAATATCCCTAGGTGGAAAACACACAATGCAATATATAGATGATGTATTATAGAAATATACACTTGAAACCTATATAATTTTACTAACCAATGTCACCCCAACAGACTTAATAAAATTATAAATAAATAAATAGCCTTTTAATAAACCATGGGACATTTAAGAAAAGCATACAGTAAGCCACAAAGAAAACTTCATTAAATACTGCAAACAGAAATGGCAGAGACCACATGCTATGACAACAATATATTGGAACTAGAAATGAGTAACAAAAGCAGAAACAAAAATAAAACCCAAGCACTTAAAAAATTTAAACTCTCTCCTAAACAGGAAACCTGACTCTGTAGTGGCCGACCGGACTTCACTCTTTTTTAAATGTAAAGGAACAAAATACTGTTAGACTGCTTTACAGAAGTAACTAATAAAAATAATTTTTGAGTCAATAGGGAATCAATACCACAATTATCAAATACCTAGTAAATATTAAAAATAGGAATGCTACCTAACAAACAATGGTAGATAGTCAAACTGTGCTCAGGAGAAAATTAATTCAACACTTTAACTGCTAAGCAACACAGTGAAAAATGTTAACTAAACATTCATTCCTTTCAAAATATAGGGAAAGAACACCAAATAAATATAAGTAAAATAGTTAAATAGCAATTAAAGTAGAAATTATTGCATTAGAAACAGAAGTGATTTATGTAATAAGTTAAATGAGTAGGATTGATCAATATAGTCAAGGGCTTTTAAAAATATAAGCCTAATGCCAACTACTCTGATCAAGAAGAAAGAGAAAAAGGACAAAATTAAAAAGAAAAAAGAATTATAAACCCAGCCACTTTATATATATCTGTACTGGAATTTTTTTAACATTTAGGAAATGTTAATTTATATATATATATATATATATATATATATATATATATATATATATACACACACATATATATGTGTATATATATTTTTTGAGTCTATATACATATATTTTTAGAATGCTATAAAAGAATATATATATATAAAAAGAATATATTTACCAAAACTGACCCAAAAGAGGAAAATCTAAAGATAAAAAAAAAACCTAAATAAAATAAACCATGAAGAGTATTAAAAAGTATGTCAAAGATCAAAAATGTTTTTCTATGTTTAAGAAATAAACATCTTCTGTACTAAACCTCTCCAAAGTAAAGACACCAAGGACGCCTCCCTATTCATTTTACAGGACACAATAAGTGTGGTATTAATGCCCAACAGAGTATGCATACAAGAAAACCAGAGGGAACCCTTACTTATGAATGTAAATCCAAAAATCTTAACAAGAATGGTATTTACAAATCATATTCAGCAGTACATCAGCAACATTAAGTCAAGCAGGGACGCATTACTCCACTGAGACAGAAGTGTATTAGGAAATCTATTAACAAGTCAAAGATGAGTAATAGGAAGGTCTCCATACTCTAAAATACGTATGTTTCTAACAAAAAATATTAACTGAGTAAAACAGAATGCCTACTGTGTGTGTGCACATGCACAGTATGTTTCACAGATAAATGGAGTGTGTGAATTATTATAATTCAGCAAGTTAGTTCGGAAGAAATCAGTTAAGTGAGTTTCTAAAATAATGGGAAAGTGTAAGAGAAATACAAGAAAGTTCATCACAGCAGTTTAAAACTGAGCAGTACTGGAAATACCCTGAGTGTGGACTAAGTAAATGATGACACATCCCTTCAGTTGGGTGGTTACATCCACTAAAACCTGATGGTTTATAGTCAGGAAAAGCAGGCAACCATACAGACATCCATGAAAACAATGCTATAAAAGAATACTGTGAGTGTGATTCCATTTTTGTGAAGTAAATGTATAACTCAAAGTTAATATATGCATAGCACGGAGAAATTGTTTTTCAGAACGTTTCTTAGACAATGAGAGCTGCCTTTTGGGGAAATATATCTTGGTAAGTGTCTGGGATAGAAACAGAGAAACTGCTCTCCCTGGGTCTAAAGGGAGAATATTCTTATTCCAAAACGGAAGGGAAGATGAATGGAGCTAGGAGGAAAAGACGGGTCATGTTCAGTGCTATGATCCTTCACAGGGATCCTGTTGACCCAGGACAATAAATCCTGGTTAAAAATCACAAATGCTCAATAAGAATGGCAGTTTGTATGGATCTGTGAGGAGGTGATGCTCTGCAGCTGAGTTATTACATAGCCTTCGAGAAACAGCCGCCAATAATGAAGAAGCAATGGAAGTGGGAAACAGTGTGACCACGTAAGCCCCCAATGTACAGACATCAAAGGGAAGACCTGAGCCCCCTTCAGCCCATCAAACTGGAATTTGGAGCAAGCTAACTAAACCTCCAGCGAGGAGGGCCACCGCCAGGGTCACAGTGGAGCACTGACGCGCCCACACAATGCTATGCTGCGTGTGCACGTGCGTGTGCGACATCTATGATATGTGTATAATGCCACATAGACATTCAAAGAAATCGTTTTAAAAGATTACACACTAAGATGGGGCGGTAAGTTGAAAAGCCATCTCCACCTTTCTTCTTTGATTATCTAATTTTTATAACAAAGATGTATTCATTTTAAAATTAAATACTATGATAAAGTTACCTGCTTTTCAATAAGAAAAAGGACAGAATGGCATCAATATCTAGAGTGGCAACTGCTATCAGATGTCTCAGCGTACCACTCTCATGTCCAAGGACCAATGATAACTGTATATGGTGCTTCAAGATACGGACACAAACTCCAGACAAACGTCCTTTCCTCAATGCAGGGCAAGCAAGCTAAACCTTGAAGTGCTCTTTAATTGCCGGGTAACTGGACGTAAGATAGTTAAGACTTTTCATCCTCTATACATCACTATTTTTCTTCATTTAAGAAACACTGGTGAAAATGTGTCAGGCACTGTGGTTTTCACTGGGAATATGAGCTTGAATAAAATATGAACATAATACAATGGCTCACAGGTATTCTTGTAACATATTTTAAGGGCTTTTATATCCAATACTCTGTTTTATTACACCTTTTCACATTGCCTGAAACTTAGAAGATATGCTATTTCCTAATATAGTGAATAAGTAACATCCAGTGTATAATGGAATGTCAGTGGTTATGTGTATTTACAAGTACTATAAAAACAGTTCTGAGCTAAGCTCTTAAAAAGAAAGTGCTCGTTCACTGAGCCAAATGTTTTCATGTTGACGAATTAAATTCCTGAACTTTTATCCAATCAGAATACAAAAAGTGATATTGGCAGTCAATTGAAAAAAAATACTATTGCAAAAAATATTCTGTATTTAATATCATAGCATCTCTGTATCCTCCGGCTTTGGTGTCTTCAAACTCTAAGACTCAATATTTCTCAAAATAGTCACAAAATCAAAAAATTACCAATGAACTGAGATGCAAAAACCTTCTAAGAAAACTCTCATTTTTACAACTTATTCAGCAAATACCAATGGCCTGCTTTGTACCATGCCCTGTCCTAGGTGCTGGAGATAAAGTAGGAAACCAAATAATATTCCCTCCAGAAGTTCACACTCAAAGCTTAAAAATACAGAGTGAACAGGCCTTGAACAGCACAGACCAATGAGGGGCCGATAGAACCAGAAAGATGTTTTCAATTTTCAGACTAACAAGTGGATACGCCTAAGTCTTAAAAACCATTAAAAAAAAAAAAAAAAAAAGAAAAGGAAAAAAAAAAAGAAACAAAACCCAGAATGTTGCTGAAGATCGGAATGTAGTGACACGGCAACTTCTTGGAGCGCTTGCAGGGCTGCTCCTACAGGTGGAGATGGTTCCTTTGCAGCTTTGCAGCTTTGATGGCTCCTGCCAAGAAGTGACCAGGGTGAGAGACGCACTGACTGCTTTGAGTGGATAGGCCTACATGACTGCATTGGACCCAGAACACATGAAGGTTTCCTGTGGGTTGTGGAGAGACAGCACCTCTGTGGGATCACCCTGAGTACACCCAGTGTGGTCATCAGGAAAGTAGGAGACTCCAGGAAAGAGCTGGAGGGAGACCACTAGCTGCTTCTGGGAAGGACCTGCCAACAGCCACCCAACAGCCACCCAGAAGAGAGGACCTGCCAGCAGCCACTCAGAAGAGAGCTGCAGTGGCCCTGTCACAAGAATGGGGACATAGCTGAGAACTTCCAACATGCCCACCAGAGAAAGTCAGCCCTCAGCTACTGCCAGGA